>NW_025727079.1:0-285054 GCF_021461385.2 Schistocerca piceifrons | reverse complement strand
TCGACAAGCTCCCGGCAGGAGTACCGTGAAAGTCTTTATGTCGACAGATAATGGCGTATCGCTTCAGGTGAACTTTCCAGAGTAAGCTTGAAAATGTCATTGTGGAAAACGGGGAACAATTGGCAGGAGTAACGGTGAGACACTGGCACGAGTAACTATGACTCTCTTAAGGAAGCCAAATGCCTCGTCAACAGGCGAAATACATCGACAAACTCGAGAAGTTCCCGGCTGGCGTACTGTGAATGTCTTTATGTCGACAGTTAATGGCGTATCGATCCATGTGAACTGGCCAAAGTAAGCTAGCAGATGTGACTGTTGTAAAACGGTCAGCAACCGACAGGAGTAACTATGACTCAATAAAGGGACCCAAATGCCTCGTCAACAGGCGAAATACATCAGCAAACACGAGAAGCTCCCGGCGGGAATACTGTGGAAGTCTTTATGTTGACAGATAATGGCGTATCGCTTCAGGAGAACTGGCTAAAGGAAGCTGAAAATGTGACTGTGGTAAAACGGGGTGCAACCGACAGGAGAAACTATGACTCTCTTAAGGTAGCCATATGCCTCGTCAACAGGCGAAATACATAGGCAAACTCGAGGAGCTCCCGGGAGGAGTACTGTGAAAGTCATTATGTTGACAGATAATGGCGTATCGCCTCAGGTGAACTAGCCAGAGTAAGCTTGAAAATGTCATTGTGGAAAACCGGGAACAATTAGCAGGAGTAACGGTGAGACACTGGCACGAGTAACTATGAATCTCTTAAGGTAGCCAAATGCCCCGTCAACAGGCGAAATACATCGGCAAATTCGAGAAGCTCCCGGCAGGAGTACTGTGAAAGTCTTTATGTCGACAGTTAATGGCGTATCGATTCAGGTGAACTGGCCAGAGTAAGCTTCTAGATGTGACTGTTGTAAAACGGGGAGCAACCGACAGGAGTAAATATGACTCTCTTGAGGTAGCCAAATACCTCGTCAACAGGCGCAATAAATCGGCAAACTCGAGGAGCTCCCGGGAGGAGTACTGTGAAAGTCATTATGTTGACAGATAATGGCGTATCGCCTCAGGTGAACTTTCCAGAGTAAGCTTGAAAATGTCATTGTGGAAAACGGGGAACAATTGGAAGGAGTAACGGTGAGACACTGGCACGAGTAACTATGACTCTCTTAAGGTAGCCAAATGCCTCGTCAACAGGCGAAATACATCGGCAAACTCGAGAAGTTCCCGGCTGGCGTACTGTGAATGTCTTTATGTCGACAGTTAATGGCGTATCGATCCATGTGAACTGGCCAAAGTAAGCTAGCAGATGTGACTGTTGTAAAACGGGCAGCAACCGACAGGAGTAACTATGACTCAATAAAGGGACCCAAATGCCTCGTCAACAGTTGAGATACATTTGCAAACTGGAGGAGCTCTTAGCAGGAGTACTGTGAATGTCATAATGTCGACAAATAATAACGTATCGCTTGTGGTGAACTGGCCAGAGTAAGCTCGTAGTTGTGACTGTTGTAAAACGGGGAGAAACTGACAGGAGTAACTACGACTCTCTTAAGGTAGCCAAATGCCTCGTCAACAGCCGAGATACATCGCCAAACTCGAGAAGTTCAGGGCAGGCGTACTGTGAATGTCTTTATGTCGACAGTTAATGGCGTATCGATTCAGGTGAACTGGCCAGTGTAAGCTTGTAGATGTGACTGTTGTAAAACGGGGAGCAACCGACAGGAGTAACTATGCCTCTCTCAAGGTAGCCAAATGCCTCGTCAACAGGCGAAATACATCAGCAAACTCGAGAAGCTCCCGGCAGGAATACTGTGGAAGTCTTTATGTTGACAGATAATGGCGCATCGCTTCAGGAGAACTGGCTAAAGGAAGCTGAAAATGTGACTGTGGTAAAACGGGGTGCAACCGACAGGAGAAACTATGACTCTCTTAAGGTAGCCATATGCCTCGTCAACAGGCGAAATACATCGGCAAACTCGAGAAGCTACCGGCAGGAGTAATGTGAAAGTCTTTATGTCGACAGATAATGGCGTATCGCTTCAGGTGAACTGGCCAGCCACAATAAGCTTGAAAATGTGACTGTGGCAAAACTTGGAGCAACTGACTGGAGTAACTATGACTCTCTTAAGGTAGCCAAATGGCCCTCAACAGGCGAAAAAAATGGGCAAACTCGAGACGCTACCGGCAGGAGTACTGTGAAAGTCTATATATTGACAGATAATTGCGTATCGCTTCAGGTGAGCTGCTAGAGGAAGCTTGAAAATGTGACTGTGGTAAAACGGGGAACAAATGACTGGCGTAACTGTGACTCTCTTAAGTTACCCAAATGCCTCGCCAACAGGCGAAACACATCGGCAAACTCGACAAGCTCCCGGCAGGAGTACCGTGAAAGTCTTTATGTCGACAGATAATGGCGTATCGCTTCAGGTGAACTTTCCAGAGTAAGCTTGAAAATGTCATTGTGGAAAACGGGGAACAATTGGCAGGAGTAACGGTGAGACACTGGCACGAGTAACTATGACTCTCTTAAGGAAGCCAAATGCCTCGTCAACAGGCGAAATACATCGACAAACTCGAGAAGTTCCCGGCTGGCGTACTGTGAATGTCTTTATGTCGACAGTTAATGGCGTATCGATCCATGTGAACTGGCCAAAGTAAGCTAGCAGATGTGACTGTTGTAAAACGGTCAGCAACCGACAGGAGTAACTATGACTCAATAAAGGGACCCAAATGCCTCGTCAACAGGCGAAATACATCAGCAAACACGAGAAGCTCCCGGCGGGAATACTGTGGAAGTCTTTATGTTGACAGATAATGGCGTATCGCTTCAGGAGAACTGGCTAAAGGAAGCTGAAAATGTGACTGTGGTAAAACGGGGTGCAACCGACAGGAGAAACTATGACTCTCTTAAGGTAGCCATATGCCTCGTCAACAGGCGAAATACATAGGCAAACTCGAGGAGCTCCCGGGAGGAGTACTGTGAAAGTCATTATGTTGACAGATAATGGCGTATCGCCTCAGGTGAACTAGCCAGAGTAAGCTTGAAAATGTCATTGTGGAAAACCGGGAACAATTAGCAGGAGTAACGGTGAGACACTGGCACGAGTAACTATGAATCTCTTAAGGTAGCCAAATGCCCCGTCAACAGGCGAAATACATCGGCAAATTCGAGAAGCTCCCGGCAGGAGTACTGTGAAAGTCTTTATGTCGACAGTTAATGGTGTATCGATTCAGGTGAACTGGCCAGAGTAAGCTTCTAGATGTGACTGTTGTAAAACGGGGAGCAACCGACAGGAGTAAATATGACTCTCTTGAGGTAGCCAAATACCTCGTCAACAGGCGCAATAAATCGGCAAACTCGAGGAGCTCCCGGGAGGAGTACTGTGAAAGTCATTATGTTGACAGATAATGGCGTATCGCCTCAGGTGAACTTTCCAGAGTAAGCTTGAAAATGTCATTGTGGAAAACGGGGAACAATTGGCAGGAGTAACGGTGAGACACTGGCACGAGTAACTATGACTCTCTTAAGGTAGCCAAATGCCTCGTCAACAGGCGAAATACATCGGCAAACTCGAGAAGTTCCCGGCTGGCGTACTGTGAATGTCTTTATGTCGACAGTTAATGGCGTATCGATCCATGTGAACTGGCCAAAGTAAGCTAGCAGATGTGACTGTTGTAAAACGGGCAGCAACCGACAGGAGTAACTATGACTCAATAAAGGGACCCAAATGCCTCGTCAACAGTTGAGATACATTTGCAAACTGGAGGAGCTCTTAGCAGGAGTACTGTGAATGTCATAATGTCGACAAATAATAACGTATCGCTTGTGGTGAACTGGCCAGAGTAAGCTCGTAGTTGTGACTGTTGTAAAACGGGGAGAAACTGACAGGAGTAACTACGACTCTCTTAAGGTAGCCAAATGCCTCGTCAACAGCCGAGATACATCGCCAAACTCGAGAAGTTCAGGGCAGGCGTACTGTGAATGTCTTTATGTCGACAGTTAATGGCGTATCGATTCAGGTGAACTGGCCAGTGTAAGTTTGTAGATGTGACTGTTGTAAAACGGGGAGCAACCGACAGGAGTAACTATGCCTCTCTCAAGGTAGCCAAATGCCTCGTCAACAGGCGAAATACATCAGCAAACTCGAGAAGCTCCCGGCAGGAATACTGTGGAAGTCTTTATGTTGACAGATAATGGCGCATCGCTTCAGGAGAACTGGCTAAAGGAAGCTGAAAATGTGACTGTGGTAAAACGGGGTGCAACCGACAGGAGAAACTATGACTCTCTTAAGGTAGCCATATGCCTCGTCAACAGGCGAAATACATCGGCAAACTCGAGAAGCTACCGGCAGGAGTAATGTGAAAGTCTTTATGTCGACAGATAATGGCGTATCGCTTCAGGTGAACTGGCCAGCCACAATAAGCTTGAAAATGTGACTGTGGCAAAACTTGGAGCAACTGACTGGAGTAACTATGACTCTCTTAAGGTAGCCAAATGGCCCTCAACAGGCGAAAAAAATGGGCAAACTCGAGACGCTACCGGCAGGAGTACTGTGAAAGTCTATATATTGACAGATAATTGCGTATCGCTTCAGGTGAGCTGCTAGAGGAAGCTTGAAAATGTGACTGTGGTAAAACGGGGAACAAATGACTGGCGTAACTGTGACTCTCTTAAGTTACCCAAATGCCTCGCCAACAGGCGAAACACATCGGCAAACTCGACAAGCTCCCGGCAGGAGTACCGTGAAAGTCTTTATGTCGACAGATAATGGCGTATCGCTTCAGGTGAACTTTCCAGAGTAAGCTTGAAAATGTCATTGTGGAAAACGGGGAACAATTGGCAGGAGTAACGGTGAGACACTGGCACGAGTAACTATGACTCTCTTAAGGAAGCCAAATGCCTCGTCAACAGGCGAAATACATCGACAAACTCGAGAAGTTCCCGGCTGGCGTACTGTGAATGTCTTTATGTCGACAGTTAATGGCGTATCGATCCATGTGAACTGGCCAAAGTAAGCTAGCAGATGTGACTGTTGTAAAACGGTCAGCAACCGACAGGAGTAACTATGACTCAATAAAGGGACCCAAATGCCTCGTCAACAGGCGAAATACATCAGCAAACACGAGAAGCTCCCGGCGGGAATACTGTGGAAGTCTTTATGTTGACAGATAATGGCGTATCGCTTCAGGAGAACTGGCTAAAGGAAGCTGAAAATGTGACTGTGGTAAAACGGGGTGCAACCGACAGGAGAAACTATGACTCTCTTAAGGTAGCCATATGCCTCGTCAACAGGCGAAATACATAGGCAAACTCGAGGAGCTCCCGGGAGGAGTACTGTGAAAGTCATTATGTTGACAGATAATGGCGTATCGCCTCAGGTGAACTAGCCAGAGTAAGCTTGAAAATGTCATTGTGGAAAACCGGGAACAATTAGCAGGAGTAACGGTGAGACACTGGCACGAGTAACTATGAATCTCTTAAGGTAGCCAAATGCCCCGTCAACAGGCGAAATACATCGGCAAATTCGAGAAGCTCCCGGCAGGAGTACTGTGAAAGTCTTTATGTCGACAGTTAATGGTGTATCGATTCAGGTGAACTGGCCAGAGTAAGCTTCTAGATGTGACTGTTGTAAAACGGGGAGCAACCGACAGGAGTAAATATGACTCTCTTGAGGTAGCCAAATACCTCGTCAACAGGCGCAATAAATCGGCAAATTCGAGGAGCTCCCGGGAGGAGTACTGTGAAAGTCATTATGTTGACAGATAATGGCGTATCGCCTCAGGTGAACTTTCCAGAGTAAGCTTGAAAATGTCATTGTGGAAAACGGGGAACAATTGGCAGGAGTAACGGTGAGACACTGGCACGAGTAACTATGACTCTCTTAAGGTAGCCAAATGCCTCGTCAACAGGCGAAATACATCGGCAAACTCGAGAAGTTCCCGGCTGGCGTACTGTGAATGTCTTTATGTCGACAGTTAATGGCGTATCGATCCATGTGAACTGGCCAAAGTAAGCTAGCAGATGTGACTGTTGTAAAACGGGCAGCAACCGACAGGAGTAACTATGACTCAATAAAGGGACCCAAATGCCTCGTCAACAGTTGAGATACATTTGCAAACTGGAGGAGCTCTTAGCAGGAGTACTGTGAATGTCATAATGTCGACAAATAATAACGTATCGCTTGTGGTGAACTGGCCAGAGTAAGCTCGTAGTTGTGACTGTTGTAAAACGGGGAGAAACTGACAGGAGTAACTACGACTCTCTTAAGGTAGCCAAATGCCTCGTCAACAGCCGAGATACATCGCCAAACTCGAGAAGTTCAGGGCAGGCGTACTGTGAATGTCTTTATGTCGACAGTTAATGGCGTATCGATTCAGGTGAACTGGCCAGTGTAAGCTTGTAGATGTGACTGTTGTAAAACGGGGAGCAACCGACAGGAGTAACTATGCCTCTCTCAAGGTAGCCAAATGCCTCGTCAACAGGCGAAATACATCAGCAAACTCGAGAAGCTCCCGGCAGGAATACTGTGGAAGTCTTTATGTTGACAGATAATGGCGCATCGCTTCAGGAGAACTGGCTAAAGGAAGCTGAAAATGTGACTGTGGTAAAACGGGGTGCAACCGACAGGAGAAACTATGACTCTCTTAAGGTAGCCATATGCCTCGTCAACAGGCGAAATACATCGGCAAACTCGAGAAGCTACCGGCAGGAGTAATGTGAAAGTCTTTATGTCGACAGATAATGGCGTATCGCTTCAGGTGAACTGGCCAGCCACAATAAGCTTGAAAATGTGACTGTGGCAAAACTTGGAGCAACTGACTGGAGTAACTATGACTCTCTTAAGGTAGCCAAATGGCCCTCAACAGGCGAAAAAAATGGGCAAACTCGAGACGCTACCGGCAGGAGTACTGTGAAAGTCTATATATTGACAGATAATTGCGTATCGCTTCAGGTGAGCTGCTAGAGGAAGCTTGAAAATGTGACTGTGGTAAAACGGGGAACAAATGACTGGCGTAACTGTGACTCTCTTAAGTTACCCAAATGCCTCGCCAACAGGCGAAACACATCGGCAAACTCGACAAGCTCCCGGCAGGAGTACCGTGAAAGTCTTTATGTCGACAGATAATGGCGTATCGCTTCAGGTGAACTTTCCAGAGTAAGCTTGAAAATGTCATTGTGGAAAACGGGGAACAATTGGCAGGAGTAACGGTGAGACACTGGCACGAGTAACTATGACTCTCTTAAGGAAGCCAAATGCCTCGTCAACAGGCGAAATACATCGACAAACTCGAGAAGTTCCCGGCTGGCGTACTGTGAATGTCTTTATGTCGACAGTTAATGGCGTATCGATCCATGTGAACTGGCCAAAGTAAGCTAGCAGATGTGACTGTTGTAAAACGGTCAGCAACCGACAGGAGTAACTATGACTCAATAAAGGGACCCAAATGCCTCGTCAACAGGCGAAATACATCAGCAAACACGAGAAGCTCCCGGCGGGAATACTGTGGAAGTCTTTATGTTGACAGATAATGGCGTATCGCTTCAGGAGAACTGGCTAAAGGAAGCTGAAAATGTGACTGTGGTAAAACGGGGTGCAACCGACAGGAGAAACTATGACTCTCTTAAGGTAGCCATATGCCTCGTCAACAGGCGAAATACATAGGCAAACTCGAGGAGCTCCCGGGAGGAGTACTGTGAAAGTCATTATGTTGACAGATAATGGCGTATCGCCTCAGGTGAACTAGCCAGAGTAAGCTTGAAAATGTCATTGTGGAAAACCGGGAACAATTAGCAGGAGTAACGGTGAGACACTGGCACGAGTAACTATGAATCTCTTAAGGTAGCCAAATGCCCCGTCAACAGGCGAAATACATCGGCAAATTCGAGAAGCTCCCGGCAGGAGTACTGTGAAAGTCTTTATGTCGACAGTTAATGGTGTATCGATTCAGGTGAACTGGCCAGAGTAAGCTTCTAGATGTGACTGTTGTAAAACGGGGAGCAACCGACAGGAGTAAATATGACTCTCTTGAGGTAGCCAAATACCTCGTCAACAGGCGCAATAAATCGGCAAACTCGAGGAGCTCCCGGGAGGAGTACTGTGAAAGTCATTATGTTGACAGATAATGGCGTATCGCCTCAGGTGAACTTTCCAGAGTAAGCTTGAAAATGTCATTGTGGAAAACGGGGAACAATTGGCAGGAGTAACGGTGAGACACTGGCACGAGTAACTATGACTCTCTTAAGGTAGCCAAATGCCTCGTCAACAGGCGAAATACATCGGCAAACTCGAGAAGTTCCCGGCTGGCGTACTGTGAATGTCTTTATGTCGACAGTTAATGGCGTATCGATCCATGTGAACTGGCCAAAGTAAGCTAGCAGATGTGACTGTTGTAAAACGGGCAGCAACCGACAGGAGTAACTATGACTCAATAAAGGGACCCAAATGCCTCGTCAACAGTTGAGATACATTTGCAAACTGGAGGAGCTCTTAGCAGGAGTACTGTGAATGTCATAATGTCGACAAATAATAACGTATCGCTTGTGGTGAACTGGCCAGAGTAAGCTCGTAGTTGTGACTGTTGTAAAACGGGGAGAAACTGACAGGAGTAACTACGACTCTCTTAAGGTAGCCAAATGCCTCGTCAACAGCCGAGATACATCGCCAAACTCGAGAAGTTCAGGGCAGGCGTACTGTGAATGTCTTTATGTCGACAGTTAATGGCGTATCGATTCAGGTGAACTGGCCAGTGTAAGCTTGTAGATGTGACTGTTGTAAAACGGGGAGCAACCGACAGGAGTAACTATGCCTCTCTCAAGGTAGCCAAATGCCTCGTCAACAGGCGAAATACATCAGCAAACTCGAGAAGCTCCCGGCAGGAATACTGTGGAAGTCTTTATGTTGACAGATAATGGCGCATCGCTTCAGGAGAACTGGCTAAAGGAAGCTGAAAATGTGACTGTGGTAAAACGGGGTGCAACCGACAGGAGAAACTATGACTCTCTTAAGGTAGCCATATGCCTCGTCAACAGGCGAAATACATCGGCAAACTCGAGAAGCTACCGGCAGGAGTAATGTGAAAGTCTTTATGTCGACAGATAATGGCGTATCGCTTCAGGTGAACTGGCCAGCCACAATAAGCTTGAAAATGTGACTGTGGCAAAACTTGGAGCAACTGACTGGAGTAACTATGACTCTCTTAAGGTAGCCAAATGGCCCTCAACAGGCGAAAAAAATGGGCAAACTCGAGACGCTACCGGCAGGAGTACTGTGAAAGTCTATATATTGACAGATAATTGCGTATCGCTTCAGGTGAGCTGCTAGAGGAAGCTTGAAAATGTGACTGTGGTAAAACGGGGAACAAATGACTGGCGTAACTGTGACTCTCTTAAGTTACCCAAATGCCTCGCCAACAGGCGAAACACATCGGCAAACTCGACAAGCTCCCGGCAGGAGTACCGTGAAAGTCTTTATGTCGACAGATAATGGCGTATCGCTTCAGGTGAACTTTCCAGAGTAAGCTTGAAAATGTCATTGTGGAAAACGGGGAACAATTGGCAGGAGTAACGGTGAGACACTGGCACGAGTAACTATGACTCTCTTAAGGAAGCCAAATGCCTCGTCAACAGGCGAAATACATCGACAAACTCGAGAAGTTCCCGGCTGGCGTACTGTGAATGTCTTTATGTCGACAGTTAATGGCGTATCGATCCATGTGAACTGGCCAAAGTAAGCTAGCAGATGTGACTGTTGTAAAACGGTCAGCAACCGACAGGAGTAACTATGACTCAATAAAGGGACCCAAATGCCTCGTCAACAGGCGAAATACATCAGCAAACACGAGAAGCTCCCGGCGGGAATACTGTGGAAGTCTTTATGTTGACAGATAATGGCGTATCGCTTCAGGAGAACTGGCTAAAGGAAGCTGAAAATGTGACTGTGGTAAAACGGGGTGCAACCGACAGGAGAAACTATGACTCTCTTAAGGTAGCCATATGCCTCGTCAACAGGCGAAATACATAGGCAAACTCGAGGAGCTCCCGGGAGGAGTACTGTGAAAGTCATTATGTTGACAGATAATGGCGTATCGCCTCAGGTGAACTAGCCAGAGTAAGCTTGAAAATGTCATTGTGGAAAACCGGGAACAATTAGCAGGAGTAACGGTGAGACACTGGCACGAGTAACTATGAATCTCTTAAGGTAGCCAAATGCCCCGTCAACAGGCGAAATACATCGGCAAATTCGAGAAGCTCCCGGCAGGAGTACTGTGAAAGTCTTTATGTCGACAGTTAATGGTGTATCGATTCAGGTGAACTGGCCAGAGTAAGCTTCTAGATGTGACTGTTGTAAAACGGGGAGCAACCGACAGGAGTAAATATGACTCTCTTGAGGTAGCCAAATACCTCGTCAACAGGCGCAATAAATCGGCAAACTCGAGGAGCTCCCGGGAGGAGTACTGTGAAAGTCATTATGTTGACAGATAATGGCGTATCGCCTCAGGTGAACTTTCCAGAGTAAGCTTGAAAATGTCATTGTGGAAAACGGGGAACAATTGGCAGGAGTAACGGTGAGACACTGGCACGAGTAACTATGACTCTCTTAAGGTAGCCAAATGCCTCGTCAACAGGCGAAATACATCGGCAAACTCGAGAAGTTCCCGGCTGGCGTACTGTGAATGTCTTTATGTCGACAGTTAATGGCGTATCGATCCATGTGAACTGGCCAAAGTAAGCTAGCAGATGTGACTGTTGTAAAACGGGCAGCAACCGACAGGAGTAACTATGACTCAATAAAGGGACCCAAATGCCTCGTCAACAGTTGAGATACATTTGCAAACTGGAGGAGCTCTTAGCAGGAGTACTGTGAATGTCATAATGTCGACAAATAATAACGTATCGCTTGTGGTGAACTGGCCAGAGTAAGCTCGTAGTTGTGACTGTTGTAAAACGGGGAGAAACTGACAGGAGTAACTACGACTCTCTTAAGGTAGCCAAATGCCTCGTCAACAGCCGAGATACATCGCCAAACTCGAGAAGTTCAGGGCAGGCGTACTGTGAATGTCTTTATGTCGACAGTTAATGGCGTATCGATTCAGGTGAACTGGCCAGTGTAAGCTTGTAGATGTGACTGTTGTAAAACGGGGAGCAACCGACAGGAGTAACTATGCCTCTCTCTAGGTAGCCAAATGCCTCGTCAACAGGCGAAATACATCAGCAAACTCGAGAAGCTCCCGGCAGGAATACTGTGGAAGTCTTTATGTTGACAGATAATGGCGCATCGCTTCAGGAGAACTGGCTAAAGGAAGCTGAAAATGTGACTGTGGTAAAACGGGGTGCAACCGACAGGAGAAACTATGACTCTCTTAAGGTAGCCATATGCCTCGTCAACAGGCGAAATACATCGGCAAACTCGAGAAGCTACCGGCAGGAGTAATGTGAAAGTCTTTATGTCGACAGATAATGGCGTATCGCTTCAGGTGAACTGGCCAGCCACAATAAGCTTGAAAATGTGACTGTGGCAAAACTTGGAGCAACTGACTGGAGTAACTATGACTCTCTTAAGGTAGCCAAATGGCCCTCAACAGGCGAAAAAAATGGGCAAACTCGAGACGCTACCGGCAGGAGTACTGTGAAAGTCTATATATTGACAGATAATTGCGTATCGCTTCAGGTGAGCTGCTAGAGGAAGCTTGAAAATGTGACTGTGGTAAAACGGGGAACAAATGACTGGCGTAACTGTGACTCTCTTAAGTTACCCAAATGCCTCGCCAACAGGCGAAACACATCGGCAAACTCGACAAGCTCCCGGCAGGAGTACCGTGAAAGTCTTTATGTCGACAGATAATGGCGTATCGCTTCAGGTGAACTTTCCAGAGTAAGCTTGAAAATGTCATTGTGGAAAACGGGGAACAATTGGCAGGAGTAACGGTGAGACACTGGCACGAGTAACTATGACTCTCTTAAGGAAGCCAAATGCCTCGTCAACAGGCGAAATACATCGACAAACTCGAGAAGTTCCCGGCTGGCGTACTGTGAATGTCTTTATGTCGACAGTTAATGGCGTATCGATCCATGTGAACTGGCCAAAGTAAGCTAGCAGATGTGACTGTTGTAAAACGGTCAGCAACCGACAGGAGTAACTATGACTCAATAAAGGGACCCAAATGCCTCGTCAACAGGCGAAATACATCAGCAAACACGAGAAGCTCCCGGCGGGAATACTGTGGAAGTCTTTATGTTGACAGATAATGGCGTATCGCTTCAGGAGAACTGGCTAAAGGAAGCTGAAAATGTGACTGTGGTAAAACGGGGTGCAACCGACAGGAGAAACTATGACTCTCTTAAGGTAGCCATATGCCTCGTCAACAGGCGAAATACATAGGCAAACTCGAGGAGCTCCCGGGAGGAGTACTGTGAAAGTCATTATGTTGACAGATAATGGCGTATCGCCTCAGGTGAACTAGCCAGAGTAAGCTTGAAAATGTCATTGTGGAAAACCGGGAACAATTAGCAGGAGTAACGGTGAGACACTGGCACGAGTAACTATGAATCTCTTAAGGTAGCCAAATGCCCCGTCAACAGGCGAAATACATCGGCAAATTCGAGAAGCTCCCGGCAGGAGTACTGTGAAAGTCTTTATGTCGACAGTTAATGGTGTATCGATTCAGGTGAACTGGCCAGAGTAAGCTTCTAGATGTGACTGTTGTAAAACGGGGAGCAACCGACAGGAGTAAATATGACTCTCTTGAGGTAGCCAAATACCTCGTCAACAGGCGCAATAAATCGGCAAACTCGAGGAGCTCCCGGGAGGAGTACTGTGAAAGTCATTATGTTGACAGATAATGGCGTATCGCCTCAGGTGAACTTTCCAGAGTAAGCTTGAAAATGTCATTGTGGAAAACGGGGAACAATTGGCAGGAGTAACGGTGAGACACTGGCACGAGTAACTATGACTCTCTTAAGGTAGCCAAATGCCTCGTCAACAGGCGAAATACATCGGCAAACTCGAGAAGTTCCCGGCTGGCGTACTGTGAATGTCTTTATGTCGACAGTTAATGGCGTATCGATCCATGTGAACTGGCCAAAGTAAGCTAGCAGATGTGACTGTTGTAAAACGGGCAGCAACCGACAGGAGTAACTATGACTCAATAAAGGGACCCAAATGCCTCGTCAACAGTTGAGATACATTTGCAAACTGGAGGAGCTCTTAGCAGGAGTACTGTGAATGTCATAATGTCGACAAATAATAACGTATCGCTTGTGGTGAACTGGCCAGAGTAAGCTCGTAGTTGTGACTGTTGTAAAACGGGGAGAAACTGACAGGAGTAACTACGACTCTCTTAAGGTAGCCAAATGCCTCGTCAACAGCCGAGATACATCGCCAAACTCGAGAAGTTCAGGGCAGGCGTACTGTGAATGTCTTTATGTCGACAGTTAATGGCGTATCGATTCAGGTGAACTGGCCAGTGTAAGCTTGTAGATGTGACTGTTGTAAAACGGGGAGCAACCGACAGGAGTAACTATGCCTCTCTCAAGGTAGCCAAATGCCTCGTCAACAGGCGAAATACATCAGCAAACTCGAGAAGCTCCCGGCAGGAATACTGTGGAAGTCTTTATGTTGACAGATAATGGCGCATCGCTTCAGGAGAACTGGCTAAAGGAAGCTGAAAATGTGACTGTGGTAAAACGGGGTGCAACCGACAGGAGAAACTATGACTCTCTTAAGGTAGCCATATGCCTCGTCAACAGGCGAAATACATCGGCAAACTCGAGAAGCTACCGGCAGGAGTAATGTGAAAGTCTTTATGTCGACAGATAATGGCGTATCGCTTCAGGTGAACTGGCCAGCCACAATAAGCTTGAAAATGTGACTGTGGCAAAACTTGGAGCAACTGACTGGAGTAACTATGACTCTCTTAAGGTAGCCAAATGGCCCTCAACAGGCGAAAAAAATGGGCAAACTCGAGTCGCTACCGGCAGGAGTACTGTGAAAGTCTATATATTGACAGATAATTGCGTATCGCTTCAGGTGAGCTGCTAGAGGAAGCTTGAAAATGTGACTGTGGTAAAACGGGGAACAAATGACTGGCGTAACTGTGACTCTCTTAAGTTACCCAAATGCCTCGCCAACAGGCGAAACACATCGGCAAACTCGACAAGCTCCCGGCAGGAGTACCGTGAAAGTCTTTATGTCGACAGATAATGGCGTATCGCTTCAGGTGAACTTTCCAGAGTAAGCTTGAAAATGTCATTGTGGAAAACGGGGAACAATTGGCAGGAGTAACGGTGAGACACTGGCACGAGTAACTATGACTCTCTTAAGGAAGCCAAATGCCTCGTCAACAGGCGAAATACATCGGCAAACTCGAGAAGTTCCCGGCTGGCGTACTGTGAATGTCTTTATGTCGACAGTTAATGGCGTATCGATCCATGTGAACTGGCCAAAGTAAGCTAGCAGATGTGACTGTTGTAAAACGGCCAGCAACCGACAGGAGTAACTATGACTCAATAAAGGGACCCAAATGCCTCGTCAACAGTTGAGATACATTTGCAAACTGGAGGAGCTCTTAGCAGGAGTACTGTGAATGTCATAATGTCGACAAATGATAACGTATCGCTTGTGGTGAACTGGTCAGAGTAAGCTCGTAGTTGTGACTGTTGTAAAACGGGGAGAAACTGACAGGAGTAACTACGACTCTCTTAAGGTAGCCAAATGCCTCGTCAACAACCGAGATACATCGCCAAACTCGAGAAGTTCAGGGCAGGCGTACTGCGAATGTCTTTATGTCGACAGTTAATGGCGTATCGATTCAGGTGAACTGGCCAGTGTAAGCTTGTAGATGTGACTGTTGTAAAACGGGGAGCGACCGACAGGAGTAACTATGCCTCTCTCAAGGTAGCCAAATGACTCGTCAACAGGCGAAATACATCAGCAAACACGAGAAGCTCCCGGCGGGAATACTGTGGAAGTCTTTATGTTGACAGATAATGGCGTATCGCTTCAGGAGAACTGGCTAAAGGAAGCTGAAAATGTGACTGTGGTAAGACGGGGTGCAACCGACAGGAGAAACTATGACTCTCTTAAGGTAGCCATATGCCTCGTCAACAGGCGAAATACATAGGCAAACTCGAGGAGCTCCCGGGAGGAGTACTGTGAAAGTCATTATGTTGACAGATAATGGCGTATCGCCTCAGGTGAACTAGCCAGAGTAAGCTTGAAAATGTCATTGTGGAAAACCGGGAACAATTAGCAGGAGTAACGGTGAGACACTGGCACGAGTAACTATGAATCTCTTAAGGTAGCCAAATGCCCCGTCAACAGGCGAAATACATCGGCAAATTCGAGAAGCTCCCGGCAGGAGTACTGTGAAAGTCTTTATGTCGACAGTTAATGGCGTATCGATTCAGGTGAACTGGCCAGAGTAAGCTTCTAGATGTGACTGTTGTAAAACGGGGAGCAACCGACAGGAGTAAATATGACTCTCTTGAGGTAGCCAAATACCTCGTCAACAGGCGCAATAAATCGGCAAACTCGAGGAGCTCCCGGGAGGAGTACTGTGAAAGTCATTATGTTGACTGATAATGGCGTATCGCCTCAGGTGAACTTTCCAGAGTAAGCTTGAAAATGTCATTGTGGAAAACGGGGAACAATTGGCAGGAGTAACGGTGAGACACTGGCACGAGTAACTATGACTCTCTTAAGGTAGCCAAATGCCTCGTCAACAGGCGAAATACATCGGCAAACTCGAGAAGTTCCCGGCTGGCGTACTGTGAATGTCTTTATGTCGACAGTTAATGGCGTATCGATCCATGTGAACTGGCCAAAGTAAGCTAGCAGATGTGACTGTTGTAAAACGGGCAGCAACCGACAGGAGTAACTATGACTCAATAAAGGGACCCAAATGCCTCGTCAACAGTTGAGATACATTTGCAAACTGGAGGAGCTCTTAGCAGGAGTACTGTGAATGTCATAATGTCGACAAATAATAACGTATCGCTTGTGGTGAACTGGCCAGAGTAAGCTCGTAGTTGTGACTGTTGTAAAACGGGGAGAAACTGACAGGAGTAACTACGACTCTCTTAAGGTAGCCAAATGCCTCGTCAACAGCCGAGATACATCGCCAAACTCGAGAAGTTCAGGGCAGGCGTACTGTGAATGTCTTTATGTCGACAGTTAATGGCGTATCGATTCAGGTGAACTGGCCAAAGTAAGCTAGCAGATGTGACTGTTGTAAAACGGGCAGCAACCGACAGGAGTAACTATGACTCAATAAAGGGACCCAAATGCCTCGTCAACAGTTGAGATACATTTGCAAACTGGAGGAGCTCTTAGCAGGAGTACTGTGAATGTCATAATGTCGACAAATAATAACGTATCGCTTGTGGTGAACTGGCCAGAGTAAGCTCGTAGTTGTGACTGTTGTAAAACGGGGAGAAACTGACAGGAGTAACTACGACTCTCTTAAGGTAGCCAAATGCCTCGTCAACAGCCGAGATACATCGCCAAACTCGAGAAGTTCAGGGCAGGCGTACTGTGAATGTCTTTATGTCGACAGTTAATGGCGTATCGATTCAGGTGAACTGGCCAGTGTAAGCTTGTAGATGTGACTGTTGTAAAACGGGGAGCAACCGACAGGAGTAACTATGCCTCTCTCAAGGTAGCCAAATGCCTCGTCAACAGGCGAAATACATCAGCAAACTCGAGAAGCTCCCGGCAGGAATACTGTGGAAGTCTTTATGTTGACAGATAATGGCGTATCGCTTCAGGAGAACTGGCTAAAGGAAGCTGAAAATGTGACTGTGGTAAAACGGGGTGCAACCGACAGGAGAAACTATGACTCTCTTAAGGTAGCCATATGCCTCGTCAACAGGCGAAATACATCGGCAAACTCGAGAAGCTACCGGCAGGAGTAATGTGAAAGTCTTTATGTCGACAGATAATGGCGTATCGCTTCAGGTGAACTGGCCAGCCACAATAAGCTTGAAAATGTGACTGTGGCAAAACTTGGAGCAACTGACTGGAGTAACTATGACTCTCTTAAGGTAGCCAAATGGCCCTCAACAGGCGAAAAAAATGGGCAAACTCGAGACGCTACCGGCAGGAGTACTGTGAAAGTCTATATATTGACAGATAATTGCGTATCGCTTCAGGTGAGCTGCTAGAGGAAGCTTGAAAATGTGACTGTGGTAAAACGGGGAACAAATGACTGGCGTAACTGTGACTCTCTTAAGTTACCCAAATGCCTCGCCAACAGGCGAAACACATCGGCAAACTCGACAAGCTCCCGGCAGGAGTACCGTGAAAGTCTTTATGTCGACAGATAATGGCGTATCGCTTCAGGTGAACTTTCCAGAGTAAGCTTGAAAATGTCATTGTGGAAAACGGGGAACAATTGGCAGGAGTAACGGTGAGACACTGGCACGAGTAACTATGACTCTCTTAAGGAAGCCAAATGCCTCGTCAACAGGCGAAATACATCGGCAAACTCGAGAAGTTCCCGGCTGGCGTACTGTGAATGTCTTTATGTCGACAGTTAATGGCGTATCGATTCAGGTGAACTGGCCAGTGTAAGCTTGTAGATGTGACTGTTGTAAAACGGGGAGCGACCGACAGGAGTAACTATGCCTCTCTCAAGGTAGCCAAATGACTCGTCAACAGGCGAAATACATCAGCAAACACGAGAAGCTCCCGGCGGGAATACTGTGGAAGTCTTTATGTTGACAGATAATGGCGTATCGCTTCAGGAGAACTGGCTAAAGGAAGCTGAAAATGTGACTGTGGTAAGACGGGGTGCAACCGACAGGAGAAACTATGACTCTCTTAAGGTAGCCATATGCCTCGTCAACAGGCGAAATACATAGGCAAACTCGAGGAGCTCCCGGGAGGAGTACTGTGAAAGTCATTATGTTGACAGATAATGGCGTATCGCCTCAGGTGAACTAGCCAGAGTAAGCTTGAAAATGTCATTGTGGAAAACCGGGAACAATTAGCAGGAGTAACGGTGAGACACTGGCACGAGTAACTATGAATCTCTTAAGGTAGCCAAATGCCCCGTCAACAGGCGAAATACATCGGCAAATTCGAGAAGCTCCCGGCAGGAGTACTGTGAAAGTCTTTATGTCGACAGTTAATGGCGTATCGATTCAGGTGAACTGGCCAGAGTAAGCTTCTAGATGTGACTGTTGTAAAACGGGGAGCAACCGACAGGAGTAAATATGACTCTCTTGAGGTAGCCAAATACCTCGTCAACAGGCGCAATAAATCGGCAAACTCGAGGAGCTCCCGGGAGGAGTACTGTGAAAGTCATTATGTTGACAGATAATGGCGTATCGCCTCAGGTGAACTTTCCAGAGTAAGCTTGAAAATGTCATTGTGGAAAACGGGGAACAATTGGCAGGAGTAACGGTGAGACACTGGCACGAGTAACTATGACTCTCTTAAGGTAGCCAAATGCCTCGTCAACAGGCGAAATACATCGGCAAACTCGAGAAGTTCCCGGCTGGCGTACTGTGAATGTCTTTATGTCGACAGTTAATGGCGTATCGATCCATGTGAACTGGCCAAAGTAAGCTAGCAGATGTGACTGTTGTAAAACGGGCAGCAACCGACAGGAGTAACTATGACTCAATAAAGGGACCCAAATGCCTCGTCAACAGTTGAGATACATTTGCAAACTGGAGGAGCTCTTAGCAGGAGTACTGTGAATGTCATAATGTCGACAAATAATAACGTATCGCTTGTGGTGAACTGGCCAGAGTAAGCTCGTAGTTGTGACTGTTGTAAAACGGGGAGAAACTGACAGGAGTAACTACGACTCTCTTAAGGTAGCCAAATGCCTCGTCAACAGCCGAGATACATCGCCAAACTCGAGAAGTTCAGGGCAGGCGTACTGTGAATGTCTTTATGTCGACAGTTAATGGCGTATCGATTCAGGTGAACTGGCCAAAGTAAGCTAGCAGATGTGACTGTTGTAAAACGGGCAGCAACCGACAGGAGTAACTATGACTCAATAAAGGGACCCAAATGCCTCGTCAACAGTTGAGATACATTTGCAAACTGGAGGAGCTCTTAGCAGGAGTACTGTGAATGTCATAATGTCGACAAATAATAACGTATCGCTTGTGGTGAACTGGCCAGAGTAAGCTCGTAGTTGTGACTGTTGTAAAACGGGGAGAAACTGACAGGAGTAACTACGACTCTCTTAAGGTAGCCAAATGCCTCGTCAACAGCCGAGATACATCGCCAAACTCGAGAAGTTCAGGGCAGGCGTACTGTGAATGTCTTTATGTCGACAGTTAATGGCGTATCGATTCAGGTGAACTGGCCAGTGTAAGCTTGTAGATGTGACTGTTGTAAAACGGGGAGCAACCGACAGGAGTAACTATGCCTCTCTCAAGGTAGCCAAATGCCTCGTCAACAGGCGAAATACATCAGCAAACTCGAGAAGCTCCCGGCAGGAATACTGTGGAAGTCTTTATGTTGACAGATAATGGCGTATCGCTTCAGGAGAACTGGCTAAAGGAAGCTGAAAATGTGACTGTGGTAAAACGGGGTGCAACCGACAGGAGAAACTATGACTCTCTTAAGGTAGCCATATGCCTCGTCAACAGGCGAAATACATCGGCAAACTCGAGAAGCTACCGGCAGGAGTAATGTGAAAGTCTTTATGTCGACAGATAATGGCGTATCGCTTCAGGTGAACTGGCCAGCCACAATAAGCTTGAAAATGTGACTGTGGCAAAACTTGGAGCAACTGACTGGAGTAACTATGACTCTCTTAAGGTAGCCAAATGGCCCTCAACAGGCGAAAAAAATGGGCAAACTCGAGACGCTACCGGCAGGAGTACTGTGAAAGTCTATATATTGACAGATAATTGCGTATCGCTTCAGGTGAGCTGCTAGAGGAAGCTTGAAAATGTGACTGTGGTAAAACGGGGAACAAATGACTGGCGTAACTGTGACTCTCTTAAGTTACCCAAATGCCTCGCCAACAGGCGAAACACATCGGCAAACTCGACAAGCTCCCGGCAGGAGTACCGTGAAAGTCTTTATGTCGACAGATAATGGCGTATCGCTTCAGGTGAACTTTCCAGAGTAAGCTTGAAAATGTCATTGTGGAAAACGGGGAACAATTGGCAGGAGTAACGGTGAGACACTGGCACGAGTAACTATGACTCTCTTAAGGAAGCCAAATGCCTCGTCAACAGGCGAAATACATCGGCAAACTCGAGAAGTTCCCGGCTGGCGTACTGTGAATGTCTTTATGTCGACAGTTAATGGCGTATCGATTCAGGTGAACTGGCCAGTGTAAGCTTGTAGATGTGACTGTTGTAAAACGGGGAGCGACCGACAGGAGTAACTATGCCTCTCTCAAGGTAGCCAAATGACTCGTCAACAGGCGAAATACATCAGCAAACACGAGAAGCTCCCGGCGGGAATACTGTGGAAGTCTTTATGTTGACAGATAATGGCGTATCGCTTCAGGAGAACTGGCTAAAGGAAGCTGAAAATGTGACTGTGGTAAGACGGGGTGCAACCGACAGGAGAAACTATGACTCTCTTAAGGTAGCCATATGCCTCGTCAACAGGCGAAATACATAGGCAAACTCGAGGAGCTCCCGGGAGGAGTACTGTGAAAGTCATTATGTTGACAGATAATGGCGTATCGCCTCAGGTGAACTAGCCAGAGTAAGCTTGAAAATGTCATTGTGGAAAACCGGGAACAATTAGCAGGAGTAACGGTGAGACACTGGCACGAGTAACTATGAATCTCTTAAGGTAGCCAAATGCCCCGTCAACAGGCGAAATACATCGGCAAATTCGAGAAGCTCCCGGCAGGAGTACTGTGAAAGTCTTTATGTCGACAGTTAATGGCGTATCGATTCAGGTGAACTGGCCAGAGTAAGCTTCTAGATGTGACTGTTGTAAAACGGGGAGCAACCGACAGGAGTAAATATGACTCTCTTGAGGTAGCCAAATACCTCGTCAACAGGCGCAATAAATCGGCAAACTCGAGGAGCTCCCGGGAGGAGTACTGTGAAAGTCATTATGTTGACAGATAATGGCGTATCGCCTCAGGTGAACTTTCCAGAGTAAGCTTGAAAATGTCATTGTGGAAAACGGGGAACAATTGGCAGGAGTAACGGTGAGACACTGGCACGAGTAACTATGACTCTCTTAAGGTAGCCAAATGCCTCGTCAACAGGCGAAATACATCGGCAAACTCGAGAAGTTCCCGGCTGGCGTACTGTGAATGTCTTTATGTCGACAGTTAATGGCGTATCGATCCATGTGAACTGGCCAAAGTAAGCTAGCAGATGTGACTGTTGTAAAACGGGCAGCAACCGACAGGAGTAACTATGACTCAATAAAGGGACCCAAATGCCTCGTCAACAGTTGAGATACATTTGCAAACTGGAGGAGCTCTTAGCAGGAGTACTGTGAATGTCATAATGTCGACAAATAATAACGTATCGCTTGTGGTGAACTGGCCAGAGTAAGCTCGTAGTTGTGACTGTTGTAAAACGGGGAGAAACTGACAGGAGTAACTACGACTCTCTTAAGGTAGCCAAATGCCTCGTCAACAGCCGAGATACATCGCCAAACTCGAGAAGTTCAGGGCAGGCGTACTGTGAATGTCTTTATGTCGACAGTTAATGGCGTATCGATTCAGGTGAACTGGCCAAAGTAAGCTAGCAGATGTGACTGTTGTAAAACGGGCAGCAACCGACAGGAGTAACTATGACTCAATAAAGGGACCCAAATGCCTCGTCAACAGTTGAGATACATTTGCAAACTGGAGGAGCTCTTAGCAGGAGTACTGTGAATGTCATAATGTCGACAAATAATAACGTATCGCTTGTGGTGAACTGGCCAGAGTAAGCTCGTAGTTGTGACTGTTGTAAAACGGGGAGAAACTGACAGGAGTAACTACGACTCTCTTAAGGTAGCCAAATGCCTCGTCAACAGCCGAGATACATCGCCAAACTCGAGAAGTTCAGGGCAGGCGTACTGTGAATGTCTTTATGTCGACAGTTAATGGCGTATCGATTCAGGTGAACTGGCCAGTGTAAGCTTGTAGATGTGACTGTTGTAAAACGGGGAGCAACCGACAGGAGTAACTATGCCTCTCTCAAGGTAGCCAAATGCCTCGTCAACAGGCGAAATACATCAGCAAACTCGAGAAGCTCCCGGCAGGAATACTGTGGAAGTCTTTATGTTGACAGATAATGGCGTATCGCTTCAGGAGAACTGGCTAAAGGAAGCTGAAAATGTGACTGTGGTAAAACGGGGTGCAACCGACAGGAGAAACTATGACTCTCTTAAGGTAGCCATATGCCTCGTCAACAGGCGAAATACATCGGCAAACTCGAGAAGCTACCGGCAGGAGTAATGTGAAAGTCTTTATGTCGACAGATAATGGCGTATCGCTTCAGGTGAACTGGCCAGCCACAATAAGCTTGAAAATGTGACTGTGGCAAAACTTGGAGCAACTGACTGGAGTAACTATGACTCTCTTAAGGTAGCCAAATGGCCCTCAACAGGCGAAAAAAATGGGCAAACTCGAGACGCTACCGGCAGGAGTACTGTGAAAGTCTATATATTGACAGATAATTGCGTATCGCTTCAGGTGAGCTGCTAGAGGAAGCTTGAAAATGTGACTGTGGTAAAACGGGGAACAAATGACTGGCGTAACTGTGACTCTCTTAAGTTACCCAAATGCCTCGCCAACAGGCGAAACACATCGGCAAACTCGACAAGCTCCCGGCAGGAGTACCGTGAAAGTCTTTATGTCGACAGATAATGGCGTATCGCTTCAGGTGAACTTTCCAGAGTAAGCTTGAAAATGTCATTGTGGAAAACGGGGAACAATTGGCAGGAGTAACGGTGAGACACTGGCACGAGTAACTATGACTCTCTTAAGGAAGCCAAATGCCTCGTCAACAGGCGAAATACATCGGCAAACTCGAGAAGTTCCCGGCTGGCGTACTGTGAATGTCTTTATGTCGACAGTTAATGGCGTATCGATCCATGTGAACTGGCCAAAGTAAGCTAGCAGATGTGACTGTTGTAAAACGGCCAGCAACCGACAGGAGTAACTATGACTCAATAAAGGGACCCAAATGCCTCGTCAACAGGCGAAATACATCAGCAAACACGAGAAGCTCCCGGCGGGAATACTGTGGAAGTCTTTATGTTGACAGATAATGGCGTATCGCTTCAGGAGAACTGGCTAAAGGAAGCTGAAAATGTGACTGTGGTAAAACGGGGTGCAACCGACAGGAGAAACTATGACTCTCTTAAGGTAGCCATATGCCTCGTCAACAGGCGAAATACATAGGCAAACTCGAGGAGCTCCCGGGAGGAGTACTGTGAAAGTCATTATGTTGACAGATAATGGCGTATCGCCTCAGGTGAACTAGCCAGAGTAAGCTTGAAAATGTCATTGTGGAAAACCGGGAACAATTAGCAGGAGTAACGGTGAGACACTGGCACGAGTAACTATGAATCTCTTAAGGTAGCCAAATGCCCCGTCAACAGGCGAAATACATCGGCAAATTCGAGAAGCTCCCGGCAGGAGTACTGTGAAAGTCTTTATGTCGACAGTTAATGGTGTATCGATTCAGGTGAACTGGCCAGAGTAAGCTTCTAGATGTGACTGTTGTAAAACGGGGAGCAACCGACAGGAGTAAATATGACTCTCTTGAGGTAGCCAAATACCTCGTCAACAGGCGCAATAAATCGGCAAACTCGAGGAGCTCCCGGGAGGAGTACTGTGAAAGTCATTATGTTGACAGATAATGGCGTATCGCCTCAGGTGAACTTTCCAGAGTAAGCTTGAAAATGTCATTGTGGAAAACGGGGAACAATTGGCAGGAGTAACGGTGAGACACTGGCACGAGTAACTATGACTCTCTTAAGGTAGCCAAATGCCTCGTCAACAGGCGAAATACATCGGCAAACTCGAGAAGTTCCCGGCTGGCGTACTGTGAATGTCTTTATGTCGACAGTTAATGGCGTATCGATCCATGTGAACTGGCCAAAGTAAGCTAGCAGATGTGACTGTTGTAAAACGGGCAGCAACCGACAGGAGTAACTATGACTCAATAAAGGGACCCAAATGCCTCGTCAACAGTTGAGATACATTTGCAAACTGGAGGAGCTCTTAGCAGGAGTACTGTGAATGTCATAATGTCGACAAATAATAACGTATCGCTTGTGGTGAACTGGCCAGAGTAAGCTCGTAGTTGTGACTGTTGTAAAACGGGGAGAAACTGACAGGAGTAACTACGACTCTCTTAAGGTAGCCAAATGCCTCGTCAACAGCCGAGATACATCGCCAAACTCGAGAAGTTCAGGGCAGGCGTACTGTGAATGTCTTTATGTCGACAGTTAATGGCGTATCGATTCAGGTGAACTGGCCAGTGTAAGCTTGTAGATGTGACAGTTGTAAAACGGGGAGCAACCGACAGGAGTAACTATGCCTCTCTCAAGGTAGCCAAATGCCTCGTCAACAGGCGAAATACATCAGCAAACTCGAGAAGCTCCCGGCAGGAATACTGTGGAAGTCTTTATGTTGACAGATAATGGCGCATCGCTTCAGGAGAACTGGCTAAAGGAAGCTGAAAATGTGACTGTGGTAAAACGGGGTGCAACCGACAGGAGAAACTATGACTCTCTTAAGGTAGCCATATGCCTCGTCAACAGGCGAAATACATCGGCAAACTCGAGAAGCTACCGGCAGGAGTAATGTGAAAGTCTTTATGTCGACAGATAATGGCGTATCGCTTCAGGTGACCTGGCCAGCCACAATAAGCTTGAAAATGTGACTGTGGCAAAACTTGGAGCAACTGACTGGAGTAACTATGACTCTCTTAAGGTAGCCAAATGGCCCTCAACAGGCGAAAAAAATGGGCAAACTCGAGTCGCTACCGGCAGGAGTACTGTGAAAGTCTATATATTGACAGATAATTGCGTATCGCTTCAGGTGAGCTGCTAGAGGAAGCTTGAAAATGTGACTGTGGTAAAACGGGGAACAAATGACTGGCGTAACTGTGACTCTCTTAAGTTACCCAAATGCCTCGCCAACAGGCGAAACACATCGGCAAACTCGACAAGCTCCCGGCAGGAGTACCGTGAAAGTCTTTATGTCGACAGATAATGGCGTATCGCTTCAGGTGAACTTTCCAGAGTAAGCTTGAAAATGTCATTGTGGAAAACGGGGAACAATTGGCAGGAGTAACGGTGAGACACTGGCACGAGTAACTATGACTCTCTTAAGGAAGCCAAATGCCTCGTCAACAGGCGAAATACATCGGCAAACTCGAGAAGTTCCCGGCTGGCGTACTGTGAATGTCTTTATGTCGACAGTTAATGGCGTATCGATCCATGTGAACTGGCCAAAGTAAGCTAGCAGATGTGACTGTTGTAAAACGGCCAGCAACCGACAGGAGTAACTATGACTCAATAAAGGGACCCAAATGCCTCGTCAACAGTTGAGATACATTTGCAAACTGGAGGAGCTCTTAGCAGGAGTACTGTGAATGTCATAATGTCGACAAATGATAACGTATCGCTTGTGGTGAACTGGTCAGAGTAAGCTCGTAGTTGTGACTGTTGTAAAACGGGGAGAAACTGACAGGAGTAACTACGACTCTCTTAAGGTAGCCAAATGCCTCGTCAACAACCGAGATACATCGCCAAACTCGAGAAGTTCAGGGCAGGCGTACTGTGAATGTCTTTATGTCGACAGTTAATGGCGTATCGATTCAGGTGAACTGGCCAGTGTAAGCTTGTAGATGTGACTGTTGTAAAACGGGGAGCGACCGACAGGAGTAACTATGCCTCTCTCAAGGTAGCCAAATGACTCGTCAACAGGCGAAATACATCAGCAAACACGAGAAGCTCCCGGCGGGAATACTGTGGAAGTCTTTATGTTGACAGATAATGGCGTATCGCTTCAGGAGAACTGGCTAAAGGAAGCTGAAAATGTGACTGTGGTAAGACGGGGTGCAACCGACAGGAGAAACTATGACTCTCTTAAGGTAGCCATATGCCTCGTCAACAGGCGAAATACATAGGCAAACTCGAGGAGCTCCCGGGAGGAGTACTGTGAAAGTCATTATGTTGACAGATAATGGCGTATCGCCTCAGGTGAACTAGCCAGAGTAAGCTTGAAAATGTCATTGTGGAAAACCGGGAACAATTAGCAGGAGTAACGGTGAGACACTGGCACGAGTAACTATGAATCTCTTAAGGTAGCCAAATGCCCCGTCAACAGGCGAAATACATCGGCAAATTCGAGAAGCTCCCGGCAGGAGTACTGTGAAAGTCTTTATGTCGACAGTTAATGGCGTATCGATTCAGGTGAACTGGCCAGAGTAAGCTTCTAGATGTGACTGTTGTAAAACGGGGAGCAACCGACAGGAGTAAATATGACTCTCTTGAGGTAGCCAAATACCTCGTCAACAGGCGCAATAAATCGGCAAACTCGAGGAGCTCCCGGGAGGAGTACTGTGAAAGTCATTATGTTGACAGATAATGGCGTATCGCCTCAGGTGAACTTTCCAGAGTAAGCTTGAAAATGTCATTGTGGAAAACGGGGAACAATTGGCAGGAGTAACGGTGAGACACTGGCACGAGTAACTATGACTCTCTTAAGGTAGCCAAATGCCTCGTCAACAGGCGAAATACATCGGCAAACTCGAGAAGTTCCCGGCTGGCGTACTGTGAATGTCTTTATGTCGACAGTTAATGGCGTATCGATCCATGTGAACTGGCCAAAGTAAGCTAGCAGATGTGACTGTTGTAAAACGGGCAGCAACCGACAGGAGTAACTATGACTCAATAAAGGGACCCAAATGCCTCGTCAACAGTTGAGATACATTTGCAAACTGGAGGAGCTCTTAGCAGGAGTACTGTGAATGTCATAATGTCGACAAATAATAACGTATCGCTTGTGGTGAACTGGCCAGAGTAAGCTCGTAGTTGTGACTGTTGTAAAACGGGGAGAAACTGACAGGAGTAACTACGACTCTCTTAAGGTAGCCAAATGCCTCGTCAACAGGCGAAATACATCGGCAAACTCGAGAAGTTCCCGGCTGGCGTACTGTGAATGTCTTTATGTCGACAGTTAATGGCGTATCGATCCATGTGAACTGGCCAAAGTAAGCTAGCAGATGTGACTGTTGTAAAACGGGCAGCAACCGACAGGAGTAACTATGACTCAATAAAGGGACCCAAATGCCTCGTCAACAGTTGAGATACATTTGCAAACTGGAGGAGCTCTTAGCAGGAGTACTGTGAATGTCATAATGTCGACAAATAATAACGTATCGCTTGTGGTGAACTGGCCAGAGTAAGCTCGTAGTTGTGACTGTTGTAAAACGGGGAGAAACTGACAGGAGTAACTACGACTCTCTTAAGGTAGCCAAATGCCTCGTCAACAGCCGAGATACATCGCCAAACTCGAGAAGTTCAGGGCAGGCGTACTGTGAATGTCTTTATGTCGACAGTTAATGGCGTATCGATTCAGGTGAACTGGCCAGTGTAAGCTTGTAGATGTGACAGTTGTAAAACGGGGAGCAACCGACAGGAGTAACTATGCCTCTCTCAAGGTAGCCAAATGCCTCGTCAACAGGCGAAATACATCAGCAAACTCGAGAAGCTCCCGGCAGGAATACTGTGGAAGTCTTTATGTTGACAGATAATGGCGCATCGCTTCAGGAGAACTGGCTAAAGGAAGCTGAAAATGTGACTGTGGTAAAACGGGGTGCAACCGACAGGAGAAACTATGACTCTCTTAAGGTAGCCATATGCCTCGTCAACAGGCGAAATACATCGGCAAACTCGAGAAGCTACCGGCAGGAGTAATGTGAAAGTCTTTATGTCGACAGATAATGGCGTATCGCTTCAGGTGAACTGGCCAGCCACAATAAGCTTGAAAATGTGACTGTGGCAAAACTTGGAGCAACTGACTGGAGTAACTATGACTCTCTTAAGGTAGCCAAATGGCCCTCAACAGGCGAAAAAAATGGGCAAACTCGAGTCGCTACCGGCAGGAGTACTGTGAAAGTCTATATATTGACAGATAATTGCGTATCGCTTCAGGTGAGCTGCTAGAGGAAGCTTGAAAATGTGACTGTGGTAAAACGGGGAACAAATGACTGGCGTAACTGTGACTCTCTTAAGTTACCCAAATGCCTCGCCAACAGGCGAAACACATCGGCAAACTCGACAAGCTCCCGGCAGGAGTACCGTGAAAGTCTTTATGTCGACAGATAATGGCGTATCGCTTCAGGTGAACTTTCCAGAGTAAGCTTGAAAATGTCATTGTGGAAAACGGGGAACAATTGGCAGGAGTAACGGTGAGACACTGGCACGAGTAACTATGACTCTCTTAAGGAAGCCAAATGCCTCGTCAACAGGCGAAATACATCGGCAAACTCGAGAAGTTCCCGGCTGGCGTACTGTGAATGTCTTTATGTCGACAGTTAATGGCGTATCGATCCATGTGAACTGGCCAAAGTAAGCTAGCAGATGTGACTGTTGTAAAACGGCCAGCAACCGACAGGAGTAACTATGACTCAATAAAGGGACCCAAATGCCTCGTCAACAGTTGAGATACATTTGCAAACTGGAGGAGCTCTTAGCAGGAGTACTGTGAATGTCATAATGTCGACAAATGATAACGTATCGCTTGTGGTGAACTGGTCAGAGTAAGCTCGTAGTTGTGACTGTTGTAAAACGGGGAGAAACTGACAGGAGTAACTACGACTCTCTTAAGGTAGCCAAATGCCTCGTCAACAACCGAGATACATCGCCAAACTCGAGAAGTTCAGGGCAGGCGTACTGTGAATGTCTTTATGTCGACAGTTAATGGCGTATCGATTCAGGTGAACTGGCCAGTGTAAGCTTGTAGATGTGACTGTTGTAAAACGGGGAGCGACCGACAGGAGTAACTATGCCTCTCTCAAGGTAGCCAAATGACTCGTCAACAGGCGAAATACATCAGCAAACACGAGAAGCTCCCGGCGGGAATACTGTGGAAGTCTTTATGTTGACAGATAATGGCGTATCGCTTCAGGAGAACTGGCTAAAGGAAGCTGAAAATGTGACTGTGGTAAGACGGGGTGCAACCGACAGGAGAAACTATGACTCTCTTAAGGTAGCCATATGCCTCGTCAACAGGCGAAATACATAGGCAAACTCGAGGAGCTCCCGGGAGGAGTACTGTGAAAGTCATTATGTTGACAGATAATGGCGTATCGCCTCAGGTGAACTAGCCAGAGTAAGCTTGAAAATGTCATTGTGGAAAACCGGGAACAATTAGCAGGAGTAACGGTGAGACACTGGCACGAGTAACTATGAATCTCTTAAGGTAGCCAAATGCCCCGTCAACAGGCGAAATACATCGGCAAATTCGAGAAGCTCCCGGCAGGAGTACTGTGAAAGTCTTTATGTCGACAGTTAATGGCGTATCGATTCAGGTGAACTGGCCAGAGTAAGCTTCTAGATGTGACTGTTGTAAAACGGGGAGCAACCGACAGGAGTAAATATGACTCTCTTGAGGTAGCCAAATACCTCGTCAACAGGCGCAATAAATCGGCAAACTCGAGGAGCTCCCGGGAGGAGTACTGTGAAAGTCATTATGTTGACAGATAATGGCGTATCGCCTCAGGTGAACTTTCCAGAGTAAGCTTGAAAATGTCATTGTGGAAAACGGGGAACAATTGGCAGGAGTAACGGTGAGACACTGGCACGAGTAACTATGACTCTCTTAAGGTAGCCAAATGCCTCGTCAACAGGCGAAATACATCGGCAAACTCGAGAAGTTCCCGGCTGGCGTACTGTGAATGTCTTTATGTCGACAGTTAATGGCGTATCGATCCATGTGAACTGGCCAAAGTAAGCTAGCAGATGTGACTGTTGTAAAACGGGCAGCAACCGACAGGAGTAACTATGACTCAATAAAGGGACCCAAATGCCTCGTCAACAGTTGAGATACATTTGCAAACTGGAGGAGCTCTTAGCAGGAGTACTGTGAATGTCATAATGTCGACAAATAATAACGTATCGCTTGTGGTGAACTGGCCAGAGTAAGCTCGTAGTTGTGACTGTTGTAAAACGGGGAGAAACTGACAGGAGTAACTACGACTCTCTTAAGGTAGCCAAATGCCTCGTCAACAGCCGAGATACATCGCCAAACTCGAGAAGTTCAGGGCAGGCGTACTGTGAATGTCTTTATGTCGACAGTTAATGGCGTATCGATTCAGGTGAACTGGCCAAAGTAAGCTAGCAGATGTGACTGTTGTAAAACGGGCAGCAACCGACAGGAGTAACTATGACTCAATAAAGGGACCCAAATGCCTCGTCAACAGTTGAGATACATTTGCAAACTGGAGGAGCTCTTAGCAGGAGTACTGTGAATGTCATAATGTCGACAAATAATAACGTATCGCTTGTGGTGAACTGGCCAGAGTAAGCTCGTAGTTGTGACTGTTGTAAAACGGGGAGAAACTGACAGGAGTAACTACGACTCTCTTAAGGTAGCCAAATGCCTCGTCAACAGGCGAAATACATCGGCAAACTCGAGAAGTTCCCGGCTGGCGTACTGTGAATGTCTTTATGTCGACAGTTAATGGCGTATCGATCCATGTGAACTGGCCAAAGTAAGCTAGCAGATGTGACTGTTGTAAAACGGGCAGCAACCGACAGGAGTAACTATGACTCAATAAAGGGACCCAAATGCCTCGTCAACAGTTGAGATACATTTGCAAACTGGAGGAGCTCTTAGCAGGAGTACTGTGAATGTCATAATGTCGACAAATAATAACGTATCGCTTGTGGTGAACTGGCCAGAGTAAGCTCGTAGTTGTGACTGTTGTAAAACGGGGAGAAACTGACAGGAGTAACTACGACTCTCTTAAGGTAGCCAAATGCCTCGTCAACAGCCGAGATACATCGCCAAACTCGAGAAGTTCAGGGCAGGCGTACTGTGAATGTCTTTATGTCGACAGTTAATGGCGTATCGATTCAGGTGAACTGGCCAGTGTAAGCTTGTAGATGTGACAGTTGTAAAACGGGGAGCAACCGACAGGAGTAACTATGCCTCTCTCAAGGTAGCCAAATGCCTCGTCAACAGGCGAAATACATCAGCAAACTCGAGAAGCTCCCGGCAGGAATACTGTGGAAGTCTTTATGTTGACAGATAATGGCGCATCGCTTCAGGAGAACTGGCTAAAGGAAGCTGAAAATGTGACTGTGGTAAAACGGGGTGCAACCGACAGGAGAAACTATGACTCTCTTAAGGTAGCCATATGCCTCGTCAACAGGCGAAATACATCGGCAAACTCGAGAAGCTACCGGCAGGAGTAATGTGAAAGTCTTTATGTCGACAGATAATGGCGTATCGCTTCAGGTGAACTGGCCAGCCACAATAAGCTTGAAAATGTGACTGTGGCAAAACTTGGAGCAACTGACTGGAGTAACTATGACTCTCTTAAGGTAGCCAAATGGCCCTCAACAGGCGAAAAAAATGGGCAAACTCGAGTCGCTACCGGCAGGAGTACTGTGAAAGTCTATATATTGACAGATAATTGCGTATCGCTTCAGGTGAGCTGCTAGAGGAAGCTTGAAAATGTGACTGTGGTAAAACGGGGAACAAATGACTGGCGTAACTGTGACTCTCTTAAGTTACCCAAATGCCTCGCCAACAGGCGAAACACATCGGCAAACTCGACAAGCTCCCGGCAGGAGTACCGTGAAAGTCTTTATGTCGACAGATAATGGCGTATCGCTTCAGGTGAACTTTCCAGAGTAAGCTTGAAAATGTCATTGTGGAAAACGGGGAACAATTGGCAGGAGTAACGGTGAGACACTGGCACGAGTAACTATGACTCTCTTAAGGAAGCCAAATGCCTCGTCAACAGGCGAAATACATCGGCAAACTCGAGAAGTTCCCGGCTGGCGTACTGTGAATGTCTTTATGTCGACAGTTAATGGCGTATCGATCCATGTGAACTGGCCAAAGTAAGCTAGCAGATGTGACTGTTGTAAAACGGCCAGCAACCGACAGGAGTAACTATGACTCAATAAAGGGACCCAAATGCCTCGTCAACAGTTGAGATACATTTGCAAACTGGAGGAGCTCTTAGCAGGAGTACTGTGAATGTCATAATGTCGACAAATGATAACGTATCGCTTGTGGTGAACTGGTCAGAGTAAGCTCGTAGTTGTGACTGTTGTAAAACGGGGAGAAACTGACAGGAGTAACTACGACTCTCTTAAGGTAGCCAAATGCCTCGTCAACAACCGAGATACATCGCCAAACTCGAGAAGTTCAGGGCAGGCGTACTGTGAATGTCTTTATGTCGACAGTTAATGGCGTATCGATTCAGGTGAACTGGCCAGTGTAAGCTTGTAGATGTGACTGTTGTAAAACGGGGAGCGACCGACAGGAGTAACTATGCCTCTCTCAAGGTAGCCAAATGACTCGTCAACAGGCGAAATACATCAGCAAACACGAGAAGCTCCCGGCGGGAATACTGTGGAAGTCTTTATGTTGACAGATAATGGCGTATCGCTTCAGGAGAACTGGCTAAAGGAAGCTGAAAATGTGACTGTGGTAAGACGGGGTGCAACCGACAGGAGAAACTATGACTCTCTTAAGGTAGCCATATGCCTCGTCAACAGGCGAAATACATAGGCAAACTCGAGGAGCTCCCGGGAGGAGTACTGTGAAAGTCATTATGTTGACAGATAATGGCGTATCGCCTCAGGTGAACTAGCCAGAGTAAGCTTGAAAATGTCATTGTGGAAAACCGGGAACAATTAGCAGGAGTAACGGTGAGACACTGGCACGAGTAACTATGAATCTCTTAAGGTAGCCAAATGCCCCGTCAACAGGCGAAATACATCGGCAAATTCGAGAAGCTCCCGGCAGGAGTACTGTGAAAGTCTTTATGTCGACAGTTAATGGCGTATCGATTCAGGTGAACTGGCCAGAGTAAGCTTCTAGATGTGACTGTTGTAAAACGGGGAGCAACCGACAGGAGTAAATATGACTCTCTTGAGGTAGCCAAATACCTCGTCAACAGGCGCAATAAATCGGCAAACTCGAGGAGCTCCCGGGAGGAGTACTGTGAAAGTCATTATGTTGACAGATAATGGCGTATCGCCTCAGGTGAACTTTCCAGAGTAAGCTTGAAAATGTCATTGTGGAAAACGGGGAACAATTGGCAGGAGTAACGGTGAGACACTGGCACGAGTAACTATGACTCTCTTAAGGTAGCCAAATGCCTCGTCAACAGGCGAAATACATCGGCAAACTCGAGAAGTTCCCGGCTGGCGTACTGTGAATGTCTTTATGTCGACAGTTAATGGCGTATCGATCCATGTGAACTGGCCAAAGTAAGCTAGCAGATGTGACTGTTGTAAAACGGGCAGCAACCGACAGGAGTAACTATGACTCAATAAAGGGACCCAAATGCCTCGTCAACAGTTGAGATACATTTGCAAACTGGAGGAGCTCTTAGCAGGAGTACTGTGAATGTCATAATGTCGACAAATAATAACGTATCGCTTGTGGTGAACTGGCCAGAGTAAGCTCGTAGTTGTGACTGTTGTAAAACGGGGAGAAACTGACAGGAGTAACTACGACTCTCTTAAGGTAGCCAAATGCCTCGTCAACAGCCGAGATACATCGCCAAACTCGAGAAGTTCAGGGCAGGCGTACTGTGAATGTCTTTATGTCGACAGTTAATGGCGTATCGATTCAGGTGAACTGGCCAAAGTAAGCTAGCAGATGTGACTGTTGTAAAACGGGCAGCAACCGACAGGAGTAACTATGACTCAATAAAGGGACCCAAATGCCTCGTCAACAGTTGAGATACATTTGCAAACTGGAGGAGCTCTTAGCAGGAGTACTGTGAATGTCATAATGTCGACAAATAATAACGTATCGCTTGTGGTGAACTGGCCAGAGTAAGCTCGTAGTTGTGACTGTTGTAAAACGGGGAGAAACTGACAGGAGTAACTACGACTCTCTTAAGGTAGCCAAATGCCTCGTCAACAGCCGAGATACATCGCCAAACTCGAGAAGTTCAGGGCAGGCGTACTGTGAATGTCTTTATGTCGACAGTTAATGGCGTATCGATTCAGGTGAACTGGCCAGTGTAAGCTTGTAGATGTGACTGTTGTAAAACGGGGAGCAACCGACAGGAGTAACTATGCCTCTCTCAAGGTAGCCAAATGCCTCGTCAACAGGCGAAATACATCAGCAAACTCGAGAAGCTCCCGGCAGGAATACTGTGGAAGTCTTTATGTTGACAGATAATGGCGTATCGCTTCAGGAGAACTGGCTAAAGGAAGCTGAAAATGTGACTGTGGTAAAACGGGGTGCAACCGACAGGAGAAACTATGACTCTCTTAAGGTAGCCATATGCCTCGTCAACAGGCGAAATACATCGGCAAACTCGAGAAGCTACCGGCAGGAGTAATGTGAAAGTCTTTATGTCGACAGATAATGGCGTATCGCTTCAGGTGAACTGGCCAGCCACAATAAGCTTGAAAATGTGACTGTGGCAAAACTTGGAGCAACTGACTGGAGTAACTATGACTCTCTTAAGGTAGCCAAATGGCCCTCAACAGGCGAAAAAAATGGGCAAACTCGAGACGCTACCGGCAGGAGTACTGTGAAAGTCTATATATTGACAGATAATTGCGTATCGCTTCAGGTGAGCTGCTAGAGGAAGCTTGAAAATGTGACTGTGGTAAAACGGGGAACAAATGACTGGCGTAACTGTGACTCTCTTAAGTTACCCAAATGCCTCGCCAACAGGCGAAACACATCGGCAAACTCGACAAGCTCCCGGCAGGAGTACCGTGAAAGTCTTTATGTCGACAGATAATGGCGTATCGCTTCAGGTGAACTTTCCAGAGTAAGCTTGAAAATGTCATTGTGGAAAACGGGGAACAATTGGCAGGAGTAACGGTGAGACACTGGCACGAGTAACTATGACTCTCTTAAGGAAGCCAAATGCCTCGTCAACAGGCGAAATACATCGGCAAACTCGAGAAGTTCCCGGCTGGCGTACTGTGAATGTCTTTATGTCGACAGTTAATGGCGTATCGATCCATGTGAACTGGCCAAAGTAAGCTAGCAGATGTGACTGTTGTAAAACGGCCAGCAACCGACAGGAGTAACTATGACTCAATAAAGGGACCCAAATGCCTCGTCAACAGTTGAGATACATTTGCAAACTGGAGGAGCTCTTAGCAGGAGTACTGTGAATGTCATAATGTCGACAAATGATAACGTATCGCTTGTGGTGAACTGGTCAGAGTAAGCTCGTAGTTGTGACTGTTGTAAAACGGGGAGAAACTGACAGGAGTAACTACGACTCTCTTAAGGTAGCCAAATGCCTCGTCAACAACCGAGATACATCGCCAAACTCGAGAAGTTCAGGGCAGGCGTACTGTGAATGTCTTTATGTCGACAGTTAATGGCGTATCGATTCAGGTGAACTGGCCAGTGTAAGCTTGTAGATGTGACTGTTGTAAAACGGGGAGCGACCGACAGGAGTAACTATGCCTCTCTCAAGGTAGCCAAATGACTCGTCAACAGGCGAAATACATCAGCAAACACGAGAAGCTCCCGGCGGGAATACTGTGGAAGTCTTTATGTTGACAGATAATGGCGTATCGCTTCAGGAGAACTGGCTAAAGGAAGCTGAAAATGTGACTGTGGTAAGACGGGGTGCAACCGACAGGAGAAACTATGACTCTCTTAAGGTAGCCATATGCCTCGTCAACAGGCGAAATACATAGGCAAACTCGAGGAGCTCCCGGGAGGAGTACTGTGAAAGTCATTATGTTGACAGATAATGGCGTATCGCCTCAGGTGAACTAGCCAGAGTAAGCTTGAAAATGTCATTGTGGAAAACCGGGAACAATTAGCAGGAGTAACGGTGAGACACTGGCACGAGTAACTATGAATCTCTTAAGGTAGCCAAATGCCCCGTCAACAGGCGAAATACATCGGCAAATTCGAGAAGCTCCCGGCAGGAGTACTGTGAAAGTCTTTATGTCGACAGTTAATGGCGTATCGATTCAGGTGAACTGGCCAGAGTAAGCTTCTAGATGTGACTGTTGTAAAACGGGGAGCAACCGACAGGAGTAAATATGACTCTCTTGAGGTAGCCAAATACCTCGTCAACAGGCGCAATAAATCGGCAAACTCGAGGAGCTCCCGGGAGGAGTACTGTGAAAGTCATTATGTTGACAGATAATGGCGTATCGCCTCAGGTGAACTTTCCAGAGTAAGCTTGAAAATGTCATTGTGGAAAACGGGGAACAATTGGCAGGAGTAACGGTGAGACACTGGCACGAGTAACTATGACTCTCTTAAGGTAGCCAAATGCCTCGTCAACAGGCGAAATACATCGGCAAACTCGAGAAGTTCCCGGCTGGCGTACTGTGAATGTCTTTATGTCGACAGTTAATGGCGTATCGATCCATGTGAACTGGCCAAAGTAAGCTAGCAGATGTGACTGTTGTAAAACGGGCAGCAACCGACAGGAGTAACTATGACTCAATAAAGGGACCCAAATGCCTCGTCAACAGTTGAGATACATTTGCAAACTGGAGGAGCTCTTAGCAGGAGTACTGTGAATGTCATAATGTCGACAAATAATAACGTATCGCTTGTGGTGAACTGGCCAGAGTAAGCTCGTAGTTGTGACTGTTGTAAAACGGGGAGAAACTGACAGGAGTAACTACGACTCTCTTAAGGTAGCCAAATGCCTCGTCAACAGCCGAGATACATCGCCAAACTCGAGAAGTTCAGGGCAGGCGTACTGTGAATGTCTTTATGTCGACAGTTAATGGCGTATCGATTCAGGTGAACTGGCCAAAGTAAGCTAGCAGATGTGACTGTTGTAAAACGGGCAGCAACCGACAGGAGTAACTATGACTCAATAAAGGGACCCAAATGCCTCGTCAACAGTTGAGATACATTTGCAAACTGGAGGAGCTCTTAGCAGGAGTACTGTGAATGTCATAATGTCGACAAATAATAACGTATCGCTTGTGGTGAACTGGCCAGAGTAAGCTCGTAGTTGTGACTGTTGTAAGGAGAAACTGACAGGAGTAACTACGACTCTCTTAAGGTAGCCAAATGCCTCGTCAACAGCCGAGATACATCGCCAAACTCGAGAAGTTCAGGGCAGGCGTACTGTGAATGTCTTTATGTCGACAGTTAATGGCGTATCGATTCAGGTGAACTGGCCAGTGTAAGCTTGTAGATGTGACTGTTGTAAAACGGGGAGCAACCGACAGGAGTAACTATGCCTCTCTCAAGGTAGCCAAATGCCTCGTCAACAGGCGAAATACATCAGCAAACTCGAGAAGCTCCCGGCAGGAATACTGTGGAAGTCTTTATGTTGACAGATAATGGCGTATCGCTTCAGGAGAACTGGCTAAAGGAAGCTGAAAATGTGACTGTGGTAAAACGGGGTGCAACCGACAGGAGAAACTATGACTCTCTTAAGGTAGCCATATGCCTCGTCAACAGGCGAAATACATCGGCAAACTCGAGAAGCTACCGGCAGGAGTAATGTGAAAGTCTTTATGTCGACAGATAATGGCGTATCGCTTCAGGTGAACTGGCCAGCCACAATAAGCTTGAAAATGTGACTGTGGCAAAACTTGGAGCAACTGACTGGAGTAACTATGACTCTCTTAAGGTAGCCAAATGGCCCTCAACAGGCGAAAAAAATGGGCAAACTCGAGACGCTACCGGCAGGAGTACTGTGAAAGTCTATATATTGACAGATAATTGCGTATCGCTTCAGGTGAGCTGCTAGAGGAAGCTTGAAAATGTGACTGTGGTAAAACGGGGAACAAATGACTGGCGTAACTGTGACTCTCTTAAGTTACCCAAATGCCTCGCCAACAGGCGAAACACATCGGCAAACTCGACAAGCTCCCGGCAGGAGTACCGTGAAAGTCTTTATGTCGACAGATAATGGCGTATCGCTTCAGGTGAACTTTCCAGAGTAAGCTTGAAAATGTCATTGTGGAAAACGGGGAACAATTGGCAGGAGTAACGGTGAGACACTGGCACGAGTAACTATGACTCTCTTAAGGAAGCCAAATGCCTCGTCAACAGGCGAAATACATCGGCAAACTCGAGAAGTTCCCGGCTGGCGTACTGTGAATGTCTTTATGTCGACAGTTAATGGCGTATCGATCCATGTGAACTGGCCAAAGTAAGCTAGCAGATGTGACTGTTGTAAAACGGCCAGCAACCGACAGGAGTAACTATGACTCAATAAAGGGACCCAAATGCCTCGTCAACAGTTGAGATACATTTGCAAACTGGAGGAGCTCTTAGCAGGAGTACTGTGAATGTCATAATGTCGACAAATGATAACGTATCGCTTGTGGTGAACTGGTCAGAGTAAGCTCGTAGTTGTGACTGTTGTAAAACGGGGAGAAACTGACAGGAGTAACTACGACTCTCTTAAGGTAGCCAAATGCCTCGTCAACAACCGAGATACATCGCCAAACTCGAGAAGTTCAGGGCAGGCGTACTGTGAATGTCTTTATGTCGACAGTTAATGGCGTATCGATTCAGGTGAACTGGCCAGTGTAAGCTTGTAGATGTGACTGTTGTAAAACGGGGAGCGACCGACAGGAGTAACTATGCCTCTCTCAAGGTAGCCAAATGACTCGTCAACAGGCGAAATACATCAGCAAACACGAGAAGCTCCCGGCGGGAATACTGTGGAAGTCTTTATGTTGACAGATAATGGCGTATCGCTTCAGGAGAACTGGCTAAAGGAAGCTGAAAATGTGACTGTGGTAAGACGGGGTGCAACCGACAGGAGAAACTATGACTCTCTTAAGGTAGCCATATGCCTCGTCAACAGGCGAAATACATAGGCAAACTCGAGGAGCTCCCGGGAGGAGTACTGTGAAAGTCATTATGTTGACAGATAATGGCGTATCGCCTCAGGTGAACTAGCCAGAGTAAGCTTGAAAATGTCATTGTGGAAAACCGGGAACAATTAGCAGGAGTAACGGTGAGACACTGGCACGAGTAACTATGAATCTCTTAAGGTAGCCAAATGCCCCGTCAACAGGCGAAATACATCGGCAAATTCGAGAAGCTCCCGGCAGGAGTACTGTGAAAGTCTTTATGTCGACAGTTAATGGCGTATCGATTCAGGTGAACTGGCCAGAGTAAGCTTCTAGATGTGACTGTTGTAAAACGGGGAGCAACCGACAGGAGTAAATATGACTCTCTTGAGGTAGCCAAATACCTCGTCAACAGGCGCAATAAATCGGCAAACTCGAGGAGCTCCCGGGAGGAGTACTGTGAAAGTCATTATGTTGACAGATAATGGCGTATCGCCTCAGGTGAACTTTCCAGAGTAAGCTTGAAAATGTCATTGTGGAAAACGGGGAACAATTGGCAGGAGTAACGGTGAGACACTGGCACGAGTAACTATGACTCTCTTAAGGTAGCCAAATGCCTCGTCAACAGGCGAAATACATCGGCAAACTCGAGAAGTTCCCGGCTGGCGTACTGTGAATGTCTTTATGTCGACAGTTAATGGCGTATCGATCCATGTGAACTGGCCAAAGTAAGCTAGCAGATGTGACTGTTGTAAAACGGGCAGCAACCGACAGGAGTAACTATGACTCAATAAAGGGACCCAAATGCCTCGTCAACAGTTGAGATACATTTGCAAACTGGAGGAGCTCTTAGCAGGAGTACTGTGAATGTCATAATGTCGACAAATAATAACGTATCGCTTGTGGTGAACTGGCCAGAGTAAGCTCGTAGTTGTGACTGTTGTAAAACGGGGAGAAACTGACAGGAGTAACTACGACTCTCTTAAGGTAGCCAAATGCCTCGTCAACAGCCGAGATACATCGCCAAACTCGAGAAGTTCAGGGCAGGCGTACTGTGAATGTCTTTATGTCGACAGTTAATGGCGTATCGATTCAGGTGAACTGGCCAAAGTAAGCTAGCAGATGTGACTGTTGTAAAACGGGCAGCAACCGACAGGAGTAACTATGACTCAATAAAGGGACCCAAATGCCTCGTCAACAGTTGAGATACATTTGCAAACTGGAGGAGCTCTTAGCAGGAGTACTGTGAATGTCATAATGTCGACAAATAATAACGTATCGCTTGTGGTGAACTGGCCAGAGTAAGCTCGTAGTTGTGACTGTTGTAAAACGGGGAGAAACTGACAGGAGTAACTACGACTCTCTTAAGGTAGCCAAATGCCTCGTCAACAGCCGAGATACATCGCCAAACTCGAGAAGTTCAGGGCAGGCGTACTGTGAATGTCTTTATGTCGACAGTTAATGGCGTATCGATTCAGGTGAACTGGCCAGTGTAAGCTTGTAGATGTGACTGTTGTAAAACGGGGAGCAACCGACAGGAGTAACTATGCCTCTCTCAAGGTAGCCAAATGCCTCGTCAACAGGCGAAATACATCAGCAAACTCGAGAAGCTCCCGGCAGGAATACTGTGGAAGTCTTTATGTTGACAGATAATGGCGTATCGCTTCAGGAGAACTGGCTAAAGGAAGCTGAAAATGTGACTGTGGTAAAACGGGGTGCAACCGACAGGAGAAACTATGACTCTCTTAAGGTAGCCATATGCCTCGTCAACAGGCGAAATACATCGGCAAACTCGAGAAGCTACCGGCAGGAGTAATGTGAAAGTCTTTATGTCGACAGATAATGGCGTATCGCTTCAGGTGAACTGGCCAGCCACAATAAGCTTGAAAATGTGACTGTGGCAAAACTTGGAGCAACTGACTGGAGTAACTATGACTCTCTTAAGGTAGCCAAATGGCCCTCAACAGGCGAAAAAAATGGGCAAACTCGAGACGCTACCGGCAGGAGTACTGTGAAAGTCTATATATTGACAGATAATTGCGTATCGCTTCAGGTGAGCTGCTAGAGGAAGCTTGAAAATGTGACTGTGGTAAAACGGGGAACAAATGACTGGCGTAACTGTGACTCTCTTAAGTTACCCAAATGCCTCGCCAACAGGCGAAACACATCGGCAAACTCGACAAGCTCCCGGCAGGAGTACCGTGAAAGTCTTTATGTCGACAGATAATGGCGTATCGCTTCAGGTGAACTTTCCAGAGTAAGCTTGAAAATGTCATTGTGGAAAACGGGGGAACAATTGGCAGGAGTAACGGTGAGACACTGGCACGAGTAACTATGACTCTCTTAAGGAAGCCAAATGCCTCGTCAACAGGCGAAATACATCGGCAAACTCGAGAAGTTCCCGGCTGGCGTACTGTGAATGTCTTTATGTCGACAGTTAATGGCGTATCGATCCATGTGAACTGGCCAAAGTAAGCTAGCAGATGTGACTGTTGTAAAACGGCCAGCAACCGACAGGAGTAACTATGACTCAATAAAGGGACCCAAATGCCTCGTCAACAGTTGAGATACATTTGCAAACTGGAGGAGCTCTTAGCAGGAGTACTGTGAATGTCATAATGTCGACAAATGATAACGTATCGCTTGTGGTGAACTGGTCAGAGTAAGCTCGTAGTTGTGACTGTTGTAAAACGGGGAGAAACTGACAGGAGTAACTACGACTCTCTTAAGGTAGCCAAATGCCTCGTCAACAACCGAGATACATCGCCAAACTCGAGAAGTTCAGGGCAGGCGTACTGTGAATGTCTTTATGTCGACAGTTAATGGCGTATCGATTCAGGTGAACTGGCCAGTGTAAGCTTGTAGATGTGACTGTTGTAAAACGGGGAGCGACCGACAGGAGTAACTATGCCTCTCTCAAGGTAGCCAAATGACTCGTCAACAGGCGAAATACATCAGCAAACACGAGAAGCTCCCGGCGGGAATACTGTGGAAGTCTTTATGTTGACAGATAATGGCGTATCGCTTCAGGAGAACTGGCTAAAGGAAGCTGAAAATGTGACTGTGGTAAGACGGGGTGCAACCGACAGGAGAAACTATGACTCTCTTAAGGTAGCCATATGCCTCGTCAACAGGCGAAATACATAGGCAAACTCGAGGAGCTCCCGGGAGGAGTACTGTGAAAGTCATTATGTTGACAGATAATGGCGTATCGCCTCAGGTGAACTAGCCAGAGTAAGCTTGAAAATGTCATTGTGGAAAACCGGGAACAATTAGCAGGAGTAACGGTGAGACACTGGCACGAGTAACTATGAATCTCTTAAGGTAGCCAAATGCCCCGTCAACAGGCGAAATACATCGGCAAATTCGAGAAGCTCCCGGCAGGAGTACTGTGAAAGTCTTTATGTCGACAGTTAATGGCGTATCGATTCAGGTGAACTGGCCAGAGTAAGCTTCTAGATGTGACTGTTGTAAAACGGGGAGCAACCGACAGGAGTAAATATGACTCTCTTGAGGTAGCCAAATACCTCGTCAACAGGCGCAATAAATCGGCAAACTCGAGGAGCTCCCGGGAGGAGTACTGTGAAAGTCATTATGTTGACAGATAATGGCGTATCGCCTCAGGTGAACTTTCCAGAGTAAGCTTGAAAATGTCATTGTGGAAAACGGGGAACAATTGGCAGGAGTAACGGTGAGACACTGGCACGAGTAACTATGACTCTCTTAAGGTAGCCAAATGCCTCGTCAACAGGCGAAATACATCGGCAAACTCGAGAAGTTCCCGGCTGGCGTACTGTGAATGTCTTTATGTCGACAGTTAATGGCGTATCGATCCATGTGAACTGGCCAAAGTAAGCTAGCAGATGTGACTGTTGTAAAACGGGCAGCAACCGACAGGAGTAACTATGACTCAATAAAGGGACCCAAATGCCTCGTCAACAGTTGAGATACATTTGCAAACTGGAGGAGCTCTTAGCAGGAGTACTGTGAATGTCATAATGTCGACAAATAATAACGTATCGCTTGTGGTGAACTGGCCAGAGTAAGCTCGTAGTTGTGACTGTTGTAAAACGGGGAGAAACTGACAGGAGTAACTACGACTCTCTTAAGGTAGCCAAATGCCTCGTCAACAGCCGAGATACATCGCCAAACTCGAGAAGTTCAGGGCAGGCGTACTGTGAATGTCTTTATGTCGACAGTTAATGGCGTATCGATTCAGGTGAACTGGCCAAAGTAAGCTAGCAGATGTGACTGTTGTAAAACGGGCAGCAACCGACAGGAGTAACTATGACTCAATAAAGGGACCCAAATGCCTCGTCAACAGTTGAGATACATTTGCAAACTGGAGGAGCTCTTAGCAGGAGTACTGTGAATGTCATAATGTCGACAAATAATAACGTATCGCTTGTGGTGAACTGGCCAGAGTAAGCTCGTAGTTGTGACTGTTATAAAACGGGGAGAAACTGACAGGAGTAACTACGACTCTCTTAAGGTAGCCAAATGCCTCGTCAACAGCCGAGATACATCGCCAAACTCGAGAAGTTCAGGGCAGGCGTACTGTGAATGTCTTTATGTCGACAGTTAATGGCGTATCGATTCAGGTGAACTGGCCAGTGTAAGCTTGTAGATGTGACTGTTGTAAAACGGGGAGCAACCGACAGGAGTAACTATGCCTCTCTCAAGGTAGCCAAATGCCTCGTCAACAGGCGAAATACATCAGCAAACTCGAGAAGCTCCCGGCAGGAATACTGTGGAAGTCTTTATGTTGACAGATAATGGCGTATCGCTTCAGGAGAACTGGCTAAAGGAAGCTGAAAATGTGACTGTGGTAAAACGGGGTGCAACCGACAGGAGAAACTATGACTCTCTTAAGGTAGCCATATGCCTCGTCAACAGGCGAAATACATCGGCAAACTCGAGAAGCTACCGGCAGGAGTAATGTGAAAGTCTTTATGTCGACAGATAATGGCGTATCGCTTCAGGTGAACTGGCCAGCCACAATAAGCTTGAAAATGTGACTGTGGCAAAACTTGGAGCAACTGACTGGAGTAACTATGACTCTCTTAAGGTAGCCAAATGGCCCTCAACAGGCGAAAAAAATGGGCAAACTCGAGACGCTACCGGCAGGAGTACTGTGAAAGTCTATATATTGACAGATAATTGCGTATCGCTTCAGGTGAGCTGCTAGAGGAAGCTTGAAAATGTGACTGTGGTAAAACGGGGAACAAATGACTGGCGTAACTGTGACTCTCTTAAGTTACCCAAATGCCTCGCCAACAGGCGAAACACATCGGCAAACTCGACAAGCTCCCGGCAGGAGTACCGTGAAAGTCTTTATGTCGACAGATAATGGCGTATCGCTTCAGGTGAACTTTCCAGAGTAAGCTTGAAAATGTCATTGTGGAAAACGGGGAACAATTGGCAGGAGTAACGGTGAGACACTGGCACGAGTAACTATGACTCTCTTAAGGAAGCCAAATGCCTCGTCAACAGGCGAAATACATCGACAAACTCGAGAAGTTCCCGGCTGGCGTACTGTGAATGTCTTTATGTCGACAGTTAATGGCGTATCGATCCATGTGAACTGGCCAAAGTAAGCTAGCAGATGTGACTGTTGTAAAACGGCCAGCAACCGACAGGAGTAACTATGACTCAATAAAGGGACCCAAATGCCTCGTCAACAGTTGAGATACATTTGCAAACTGGAGGAGCTCTTAGCAGGAGTACTGTGAATGTCATAATGTCGACAAATGATAACGTATCGCTTGTGGTGAACTGGTCAGAGTAAGCTCGTAGTTGTGACTGTTGTAAAACGGGGAGAAACTGACAGGAGTAACTACGACTCTCTTAAGGTAGCCAAATGCCTCGTCAACAACCGAGATACATCGCCAAACTCGAGAAGTTCAGGGCAGGCGTACTGTGAATGTCTTTATGTCGACAGTTAATGGCGTATCGATTCAGGTGAACTGGCCAGTGTAAGCTTGTAGATGTGACTGTTGTAAAACGGGGAGCGACCGACAGGAGTAACTATGCCTCTCTCAAGGTAGCCAAATGACTCGTCAACAGGCGAAATACATCAGCAAACACGAGAAGCTCCCGGCGGGAATACTGTGGAAGTCTTTATGTTGACAGATAATGGCGTATCGCTTCAGGAGAACTGGCTAAAGGAAGCTGAAAATGTGACTGTGGTAAGACGGGGTGCAACCGACAGGAGAAACTATGACTCTCTTAAGGTAGCCATATGCCTCGTCAACAGGCGAAATACATAGGCAAACTCGAGGAGCTCCCGGGAGGAGTACTGTGAAAGTCATTATGTTGACAGATAATGGCGTATCGCCTCAGGTGAACTAGCCAGAGTAAGCTTGAAAATGTCATTGTGGAAAACCGGGAACAATTAGCAGGAGTAACGGTGAGACACTGGCACGAGTAACTATGAATCTCTTAAGGTAGCCAAATGCCCCGTCAACAGGCGAAATACATCGGCAAATTCGAGAAGCTCCCGGCAGGAGTACTGTGAAAGTCTTTATGTCGACAGTTAATGGCGTATCGATTCAGGTGAACTGGCCAGAGTAAGCTTCTAGATGTGACTGTTGTAAAACGGGGAGCAACCGACAGGAGTAAATATGACTCTCTTGAGGTAGCCAAATACCTCGTCAACAGGCGCAATAAATCGGCAAACTCGAGGAGCTCCCGGGAGGAGTACTGTGAAAGTCATTATGTTGACAGATAATGGCGTATCGCCTCAGGTGAACTTTCCAGAGTAAGCTTGAAAATGTCATTGTGGAAAACGGGGAACAATTGGCAGGAGTAACGGTGAGACACTGGCACGAGTAACTATGACTCTCTTAAGGTAGCCAAATGCCTCGTCAACAGGCGAAATACATCGGCAAACTCGAGAAGTTCCCGGCTGGCGTACTGTGAATGTCTTTATGTCGACAGTTAATGGCGTATCGATCCATGTGAACTGGCCAAAGTAAGCTAGCAGATGTGACTGTTGTAAAACGGGCAGCAACCGACAGGAGTAACTATGACTCAATAAAGGGACCCAAATGCCTCGTCAACAGTTGAGATACATTTGCAAACTGGAGGAGCTCTTAGCAGGAGTACTGTGAATGTCATAATGTCGACAAATAATAACGTATCGCTTGTGGTGAACTGGCCAGAGTAAGCTCGTAGTTGTGACTGTTGTAAAACGGGGAGAAACTGACAGGAGTAACTACGACTCTCTTAAGGTAGCCAAATGCCTCGTCAACAGCCGAGATACATCGCCAAACTCGAGAAGTTCAGGGCAGGCGTACTGTGAATGTCTTTATGTCGACAGTTAATGGCGTATCGATTCAGGTGAACTGGCCAAAGTAAGCTAGCAGATGTGACTGTTGTAAAACGGGCAGCAACCGACAGGAGTAACTATGACTCAATAAAGGGACCCAAATGCCTCGTCAACAGTTGAGATACATTTGCAAACTGGAGGAGCTCTTAGCAGGAGTACTGTGAATGTCATAATGTCGACAAATAATAACGTATCGCTTGTGGTGAACTGGCCAGAGTAAGCTCGTAGTTGTGACTGTTGTAAAACGGGGAGAAACTGACAGGAGTAACTACGACTCTCTTAAGGTAGCCAAATGCCTCGTCAACAGCCGAGATACATCGCCAAACTCGAGAAGTTCAGGGCAGGCGTACTGTGAATGTCTTTATGTCGACAGTTAATGGCGTATCGATTCAGGTGAACTGGCCAGTGTAAGCTTGTAGATGTGACTGTTGTAAAACGGGGAGCAACCGACAGGAGTAACTATGCCTCTCTCAAGGTAGCCAAATGCCTCGTCAACAGGCGAAATACATCAGCAAACTCGAGAAGCTCCCGGCAGGAATACTGTGGAAGTCTTTATGTTGACAGATAATGGCGTATCGCTTCAGGAGAACTGGCTAAAGGAAGCTGAAAATGTGACTGTGGTAAAACGGGGTGCAACCGACAGGAGAAACTATGACTCTCTTAAGGTAGCCATATGCCTCGTCAACAGGCGAAATACATCGGCAAACTCGAGAAGCTACCGGCAGGAGTAATGTGAAAGTCTTTATGTCGACAGATAATGGCGTATCGCTTCAGGTGAACTGGCCAGCCACAATAAGCTTGAAAATGTGACTGTGGCAAAACTTGGAGCAACTGACTGGAGTAACTATGACTCTCTTAAGGTAGCCAAATGGCCCTCAACAGGCGAAAAAAATGGGCAAACTCGAGACGCTACCGGCAGGAGTACTGTGAAAGTCTATATATTGACAGATAATTGCGTATCGCTTCAGGTGAGCTGCTAGAGGAAGCTTGAAAATGTGACTGTGGTAAAACGGGGAACAAATGACTGGCGTAACTGTGACTCTCTTAAGTTACCCAAATGCCTCGCCAACAGGCGAAACACATCGGCAAACTCGACAAGCTCCCGGCAGGAGTACCGTGAAAGTCTTTATGTCGACAGATAATGGCGTATCGCTTCAGGTGAACTTTCCAGAGTAAGCTTGAAAATGTCATTGTGGAAAACGGGGAACAATTGGCAGGAGTAACGGTGAGACACTGGCACGAGTAACTATGACTCTCTTAAGGAAGCCAAATGCCTCGTCAACAGGCGAAATACATCGACAAACTCGAGAAGTTCCCGGCTGGCGTACTGTGAATGTCTTTATGTCGACAGTTAATGGCGTATCGATCCATGTGAACTGGCCAAAGTAAGCTAGCAGATGTGACTGTTGTAAAACGGCCAGCAACCGACAGGAGTAACTATGACTCAATAAAGGGACCCAAATGCCTCGTCAACAGTTGAGATACATTTGCAAACTGGAGGAGCTCTTAGCAGGAGTACTGTGAATGTCATAATGTCGACAAATGATAACGTATCGCTTGTGGTGAACTGGTCAGAGTAAGCTCGTAGTTGTGACTGTTGTAAAACGGGGAGAAACTGACAGGAGTAACTACGACTCTCTTAAGGTAGCCAAATGCCTCGTCAACAACCGAGATACATCGCCAAACTCGAGAAGTTCAGGGCAGGCGTACTGTGAATGTCTTTATGTCGACAGTTAATGGCGTATCGATTCAGGTGAACTGGCCAGTGTAAGCTTGTAGATGTGACTGTTGTAAAACGGGGAGCGACCGACAGGAGTAACTGTGCCTCTCTCAAGGTAGCCAAATGACTCGTCAACAGGCGAAATACATCAGCAAACACGAGAAGCTCCCGGCGGGAATACTGTGGAAGTCTTTATGTTGACAGATAATGGCGTATCGCTTCAGGAGAACTGGCTAAAGGAAGCTGAAAATGTGACTGTGGTAAAACGGGGTGCAACCGACAGGAGAAACTATGACTCTCTTAAGGTAGCCATATGCCTCGTCAACAGGCGAAATACATAGGCAAACTCGAGGAGCTCCCGGGAGGAGTACTGTGAAAGTCATTATGTTGACAGATAATGGCGTATCGCCTCAGGTGAACTAGCCAGAGTAAGCTTGAAAATGTCATTGTGGAAAACCGGGAACAATTAGCAGGAGTAACGGTGAGACACTGGCACGAGTAACTATGAATCTCTTAAGGTAGCCAAATGCCCCGTCAACAGGCGAAATACATCGGCAAATTCGAGAAGCTCCCGGCAGGAGTACTGTGAAAGTCTTTATGTCGACAGTTAATGGCGTATCGATTCAGGTGAACTGGCCAGAGTAAGCTTCTAGATGTGACTGTTGTAAAACGGGGAGCAACCGACAGGAGTAAATATGACTCTCTTGAGGTAGCCAAATACCTCGTCAACAGGCGCAATAAATCGGCAAACTCGAGGAGCTCCCGGGAGGAGTACTGTGAAAGTCATTATGTTGACAGATAATGGCGTATCGCCTCAGGTGAACTTTCCAGAGTAAGCTTGAAAATGTCATTGTGGAAAACGGGGAACAATTGGCAGGAGTAACGGTGAGACACTGGCACGAGTAACTATGACTCTCTTAAGGTAGCCAAATGCCTCGTCAACAGGCGAAATACATCGGCAAACTCGAGAAGTTCCCGGCTGGCGTACTGTGAATGTCTTTATGTCGACAGTTAATGGCGTATCGATCCATGTGAACTGGCCAAAGTAAGCTAGCAGATGTGACTGTTGTAAAACGGGCAGCAACCGACAGGAGTAACTATGACTCAATAAAGGGACCCAAATGCCTCGTCAACAGTTGAGATACATTTGCAAACTGGAGGAGCTCTTAGCAGGAGTACTGTGAATGTCATAATGTCGACAAATAATAACGTATCGCTTGTGGTGAACTGGCCAGAGTAAGCTCGTAGTTGTGACTGTTGTAAAACGGGGAGAAACTGACAGGAGTAACTACGACTCTCTTAAGGTAGCCAAATGCCTCGTCAACAGCCGAGATACATCGCCAAACTCGAGAAGTTCAGGGCAGGCGTACTGTGAATGTCTTTATGTCGACAGTTAATGGCGTATCGATTCAGGTGAACTGGCCAAAGTAAGCTAGCAGATGTGACTGTTGTAAAACGGGCAGCAACCGACAGGAGTAACTATGACTCAATAAAGGGACCCAAATGCCTCGTCAACAGTTGAGATACATTTGCAAACTGGAGGAGCTCTTAGCAGGAGTACTGTGAATGTCATAATGTCGACAAATAATAACGTATCGCTTGTGGTGAACTGGCCAGAGTAAGCTCGTAGTTGTGACTGTTGTAAAACGGGGAGAAACTGACAGGAGTAACTACGACTCTCTTAAGGTAGCCAAATGCCTCGTCAACAGCCGAGATACATCGCCAAACTCGAGAAGTTCAGGGCAGGCGTACTGTGTATGTCTTTATGTCGACAGTTAATGGCGTATCGATTCAGGTGAACTGGCCAGTGTAAGCTTGTAGATGTGACTGTTGTAAAACGGGGAGCAACCGACAGGAGTAACTATGCCTCTCTCAAGGTAGCCAAATGCCTCGTCAACAGGCGAAATACATCAGCAAACTCGAGAAGCTCCCGGCAGGAATACTGTGGAAGTCTTTATGTTGACAGATAATGGCGTATCGCTTCAGGAGAACTGGCTAAAGGAAGCTGAAAATGTGACTGTGGTAAAACGGGGTGCAACCGACAGGAGAAACTATGACTCTCTTAAGGTAGCCATATGCCTCGTCAACAGGCGAAATACATCGGCAAACTCGAGAAGCTACCGGCAGGAGTAATGTGAAAGTCTTTATGTCGACAGATAATGGCGTATCGCTTCAGGTGAACTGGCCAGCCACAATAAGCTTGAAAATGTGACTGTGGCAAAACTTGGAGCAACTGACTGGAGTAACTATGACTCTCTTAAGGTAGCCAAATGGCCCTCAACAGGCGAAAAAAATGGGCAAACTCGAGACGCTACCGGCAGGAGTACTGTGAAAGTCTATATATTGACAGATAATTGCGTATCGCTTCAGGTGAGCTGCTAGAGGAAGCTTGAAAATGTGACTGTGGTAAAACGGGGAACAAATGACTGGCGTAACTGTGACTCTCTTAAGTTACCCAAATGCCTCGCCAACAGGCGAAACACATCGGCAAACTCGACAAGCTCCCGGCAGGAGTACCGTGAAAGTCTTTATGTCGACAGATAATGGCGTATCGCTTCAGGTGAACTTTCCAGAGTAAGCTTGAAAATGTCATTGTGGAAAACGGGGAACAATTGGCAGGAGTAACGGTGAGACACTGGCACGAGTAACTATGACTCTCTTAAGGAAGCCAAATGCCTCGTCAACAGGCGAAATACATCGACAAACTCGAGAAGTTCCCGGCTGGCGTACTGTGAATGTCTTTATGTCGACAGTTAATGGCGTATCGATCCATGTGAACTGGCCAAAGTAAGCTAGCAGATGTGACTGTTGTAAAACGGGCAGCAACCGACAGGAGTAACTATGACTCAATAAAGGGACCCAAATGCCTCGTCAACAGTTGAGATACATTTGCAAACTGGAGGAGCTCTTAGCAGGAGTACTGTGAATGTCATAATGTCGACAAATGATAACGTATCGCTTGTGGTGAACTGGTCAGAGTAAGCTCGTAGTTGTGACTGTTGTAAAACGGGGAGAAACTGACAGGAGTAACTACGACTCTCTTAAGGTAGCCAAATGCCTCGTCAACAACCGAGATACATCGCCAAACTCGAGAAGTTCAGGGCAGGCGTACTGTGAATGTCTTTATGTCGACAGTTAATGGCGTATCGATTCAGGTGAACTGGCCAGTGTAAGCTTGTAGATGTGACTGTTGTAAAACGGGGAGCGACCGACAGGAGTAACTGTGCCTCTCTCAAGGTAGCCAAATGACTCGTCAACAGGCGAAATACATCAGCAAACACGAGAAGCTCCCGGCGGGAATACTGTGGAAGTCTTTATGTTGACAGATAATGGCGTATCGCTTCAGGAGAACTGGCTAAAGGAAGCTGAAAATGTGACTGTGGTAAAACGGGGTGCAACCGACAGGAGAAACTATGACTCTCTTAAGGTAGCCATATGCCTCGTCAACAGGCGAAATACATAGGCAAACTCGAGGAGCTCCCGGGAGGAGTACTGTGAAAGTCATTATGTTGACAGATAATGGCGTATCGCCTCAGGTGAACTAGCCAGAGTAAGCTTGAAAATGTCATTGTGGAAAACCGGGAACAATTAGCAGGAGTAACGGTGAGACACTGGCACGAGTAACTATGAATCTCTTAAGGTAGCCAAATGCCCCGTCAACAGGCGAAATACATCGGCAAATTCGAGAAGCTCCCGGCAGGAGTACTGTGAAAGTCTTTATGTCGACAGTTAATGGCGTATCGATTCAGGTGAACTGGCCAGAGTAAGCTTCTAGATGTGACTGTTGTAAAACGGGGAGCAACCGACAGGAGTAAATATGACTCTCTTGAGGTAGCCAAATACCTCGTCAACAGGCGCAATAAATCGGCAAACTCGAGGAGCTCCCGGGAGGAGTACTGTGAAAGTCATTATGTTGACAGATAATGGCGTATCGCCTCAGGTGAACTTTCCAGAGTAAGCTTGAAAATGTCATTGTGGAAAACGGGGAACAATTGGCAGGAGTAACGGTGAGACACTGGCACGAGTAACTATGACTCTCTTAAGGTAGCCAAATGCCTCGTCAACAGGCGAAATACATCGGCAAACTCGAGAAGTTCCCGGCTGGCGTACTGTGAATGTCTTTATGTCGACAGTTAATGGCGTATCGATCCATGTGAACTGGCCAAAGTAAGCTAGCAGATGTGACTGTTGTAAAACGGGCAGCAACCGACAGGAGTAACTATGACTCAATAAAGGGACCCAAATGCCTCGTCAACAGTTGAGATACATTTGCAAACTGGAGGAGCTCTTAGCAGGAGTACTGTGAATGTCATAATGTCGACAAATAATAACGTATCGCTTGTGGTGAACTGGCCAGAGTAAGCTCGTAGTTGTGACTGTTGTAAAACGGGGAGAAACTGACAGGAGTAACTACGACTCTCTTAAGGTAGCCAAATGCCTCGTCAACAGCCGAGATACATCGCCAAACTCGAGAAGTTCAGGGCAGGCGTACTGTGAATGTCTTTATGTCGACAGTTAATGGCGTATCGATTCAGGTGAACTGGCCAGTGTAAGCTTGTAGATGTGACTGTTGTAAAACGGGGAGCAACCGACAGGAGTAACTATGCCTCTCTCAAGGTAGCCAAATGCCTCGTCAACAGGCGAAATACATCAGCAAACTCGAGAAGCTCCCGGCAGGAATACTGTGGAAGTCTTTATGTTGACAGATAATGGCGTATCGCTTCAGGAGAACTGGCTAAAGGAAGCTGAAAATGTGACTGTGGTAAAACGGGGTGCAACCGACAGGAGAAACTATGACTCTCTTAAGGTAGCCATATGCCTCGTCAACAGGCGAAATACATCGGCAAACTCGAGAAGCTACCGGCAGGAGTAATGTGAAAGTCTTTATGTCGACAGATAATGGCGTATCGCTTCAGGTGAACTGGCCAGCCACAATAAGCTTGAAAATGTGACTGTGGCAAAACTTGGAGCAACTGACTGGAGTAACTATGACTCTCTTAAGGTAGCCAAATGGCCCTCAACAGGCGAAAAAAATGGGCAAACTCGAGACGCTACCGGCAGGAGTACTGTGAAAGTCTATATATTGACAGATAATTGCGTATCGCTTCAGGTGAGCTGCTAGAGGAAGCTTGAAAATGTGACTGTGGTAAAACGGGGAACAAATGACTGGCGTAACTGTGACTCTCTTAAGTTACCCAAATGCCTCGCCAACAGGCGAAACACATCGACAAACTCGACAAGCTCCCGGCAGGAGTACCGTGAAAGTCTTTATGTCGACAGATAATGGCGTATCGCTTCAGGTGAACTTTCCAGAGTAAGCTTGAAAATGTCATTGTGGAAAACGGGGAACAATTGGCAGGAGTAACGGTGAGACACTGGCACGAGTAACTATGACTCTCTTAAGGAAGCCAAATGCCTCGTCAACAGGCGAAATACATCGGCAAACTCGAGAAGTTCCCGGCTGGCGTACTGTGAATGTCTTTATGTCGACAGTTAATGGCGTATCGATCCATGTGAACTGGCCAAAGTAAGCTAGCAGATGTGACTGTTGTAAAACGGGCAGCAACCGACAGGAGTAACTATGACTCAATAAAGGGACCCAAATGCCTCGTCAACAGTTGAGATACATTTGCAAACTGGAGGAGCTCTTAGCAGGAGTACTGTGAATGTCATAATGTCGACAAATAATAACGTATCGCTTGTGGTGAACTGGCCAGAGTAAGCTCGTAGTTGTGACTGTTGTAAAACGGGGAGAAACTGACAGGAGTAACTACGACTCTCTTAAGGTAGCCAAATGCCTCGTCAACAGCCGAGATACATCGCCAAACTCGAGAAGTTCAGGGCAGGCGTACTGTGAATGTCTTTATGTCGACAGTTAATGGCGTATCGATTCAGGTGAACTGGCCAGTGTAAGCTTGTAGATGTGACTGTTGTAAAACGGGGAGCAACCGACAGGAGTAACTATGCCTCTCTCAAGGTAGCCAAATGCCTCGTCAACAGGCGAAATACATCAGCAAACTCGAGAAGCTCCCGGCAGGAATACTGTGGAAGTCTTTATGTTGACAGATAATGGCGTATCGCTTCAGGAGAACTGGCTAAAGGAAGCTGAAAATGTGACTGTGGTAAAACGGGGTGCAACCGACAGGAGAAACTATGACTCTCTTAAGGTAGCCATATGCCTCGTCAACAGGCGAAATACATCGGCAAACTCGAGAAGCTACCGGCAGGAGTAATGTGAAAGTCTTTATGTCGACAGATAATGGCGTATCGCTTCAGGTGAACTGGCCAGCCACAATAAGCTTGAAAATGTGACTGTGGCAAAACTTGGAGCAACTGACTGGAGTAACTATGACTCTCTTAAGGTAGCCAAATGGCCCTCAACAGGCGAAAAAAATGGGCAAACTCGAGACGCTACCGGCAGGAGTACTGTGAAAGTCTATATATTGACAGATAATTGCGTATCGCTTCAGGTGAGCTGCTAGAGGAAGCTTGAAAATGTGACTGTGGTAAAACGGGGAACAAATGACTGGCGTAACTGTGACTCTCTTAAGTTACCCAAATGCCTCGCCAACAGGCGAAACACATCGACAAACTCGACAAGCTCCCGGCAGGAGTACCGTGAAAGTCTTTATGTCGACAGATAATGGCGTATCGCTTCAGGTGAACTTTCCAGAGTAAGCTTGAAAATGTCATTGTGGAAAACGGGGAACAATTGGCAGGAGTAACGGTGAGACACTGGCACGAGTAACTATGACTCTCTTAAGGAAGCCAAATGCCTCGTCAACAGGCGAAATACATCGGCAAACTCGAGAAGTTCCCGGCTGGCGTACTGTGAATGTCTTTATGTCGACAGTTAATGGCGTATCGATCCATGTGAACTGGCCAAAGTAAGCTAGCAGATGTGACTGTTGTAAAACGGGCAGCAACCGACAGGAGTAACTATGACTCAATAAAGGGACCCAAATGCCTCGTCAACAGTTGAGATACATTTGCAAACTGGAGGAGCTCTTAGCAGGAGTACTGTGAATGTCATAATGTCGACAAATAATAACGTATCGCTTGTGGTGAACTGGCCAGAGTAAGCTCGTAGTTGTGACTGTTGTAAAACGGGGAGAAACTGACAGGAGTAACTACGACTCTCTTAAGGTAGCCAAATGCCTCGTCAACAGCCGAGATACATCGCCAAACTCGAGAAGTTCAGGGCAGGCGTACTGTGAATGTCTTTATGTCGACAGTTAATGGCGTATCGATTCAGGTGAACTGGCCAGTGTAAGCTTGTAGATGTGACTGTTGTAAAACGGGGAGCAACCGACAGGAGTAACTATGCCTCTCTCAAGGTAGCCAAATGCCTCGTCAACAGGCGAAATACATCAGCAAACTCGAGAAGCTCCCGGCAGGAATACTGTGGAAGTCTTTATGTTGACAGATAATGGCGTATCGCTTCAGGAGAACTGGCTAAAGGAAGCTGAAAATATGACTGTGGTAAAACGGGGTGCAACCGACAGGAGAAACTATGACTCTCTTAAGGTAGCCATATGCCTCGTCAACAGGCGAAATACATCGGCAAACTCGAGAAGCTACCGGCAGGAGTAATGTGAAAGTCTTTATGTCGACAGATAATGGCGTATCGCTTCAGGTGAACTGGCCAGCCACAATAAGCTTGAAAATGTGACTGTGGCAAAACTTGGAGCAACTGACTGGAGTAACTATGACTCTCTTAAGGTAGCCAAATGGCCCTCAACAGGCGAAAAAAATGGGCAAACTCGAGACGCTACCGGCAGGAGTACTGTGAAAGTCTATATATTGACAGATAATTGCGTATCGCTTCAGGTGAGCTGCTAGAGGAAGCTTGAAAATGTGACTGTGGTAAAACGGGGAACAAATGACTGGCGTAACTGTGACTCTCTTAAGTTACCCAAATGCCTCGCCAACAGGCGAAACACATCGACAAACTCGACAAGCTCCCGGCAGGAGTACCGTGAAAGTCTTTATGTCGACAGATAATGGCGTATCGCTTCAGGTGAACTTTCCAGAGTAAGCTTGAAAATGTCATTGTGGAAAACGGGGAACAATTGGCAGGAGTAACGGTGAGACACTGGCACGAGTAACTATGACTCTCTTAAGGAAGCCAAATGCCTCGTCAACAGGCGAAATACATCGGCAAACTCGAGAAGTTCCCGGCTGGCGTACTGTGAATGTCTTTATGTCGACAGTTAATGGCGTATCGATCCATGTGAACTGGCCAAAGTAAGCTAGCAGATGTGACTGTTGTAAAACGGCCAGCAACCGACAGGAGTAACTATGACTCAATAAAGGGACCCAAATGCCTCGTCAACAGTTGAGATACATTTGCAAACTGGAGGAGCTCTTAGCAGGAGTACTGTGAATGTCATAATGTCGACAAATGATAACGTATCGCTTGTGGTGAACTGGTCAGAGTAAGCTCGTAGTTGTGACTGTTGTAAAACGGGGAGAAACTGACAGGAGTAACTACGACTCTCTTAAGGTAGCCAAATGCCTCGTCAACAACCGAGATACATCGCCAAACTCGAGAAGTTCAGGGCAGGCGTACTGTGAATGTCTTTATGTCGACAGTTAATGGCGTATCGATTCAGGTGAACTGGCCAGTGTAAGCTTGTAGATGTGACTGTTGTAAAACGGGGAGCGACCGACAGGAGTAACTGTGCCTCTCTCAAGGTAGCCAAATGACTCGTCAACAGGCGAAATACATCAGCAAACACGAGAAGCTCCCGGCGGGAATACTGTGGAAGTCTTTATGTTGACAGATAATGGCGTATCGCTTCAGGAGAACTGGCTAAAGGAAGCTGAAAATGTGACTGTGGTAAAACGGGGTGCAACCGACAGGAGAAACTATGACTCTCTTAAGGTAGCCATATGCCTCGTCAACAGGCGAAATACATAGGCAAACTCGAGGAGCTCCCGGGAGGAGTACTGTGAAAGTCATTATGTTGACAGATAATGGCGTATCGCCTCAGGTGAACTAGCCAGAGTAAGCTTGAAAATGTCATTGTGGAAAACCGGGAACAATTAGCAGGAGTAACGGTGAGACACTGGCACGAGTAACTATGAATCTCTTAAGGTAGCCAAATGCCCCGTCAACAGGCGAAATACATCGGCAAATTCGAGAAGCTCCCGGCAGGAGTACTGTGAAAGTCTTTATGTCGACAGTTAATGGCGTATCGATTCAGGTGAACTGGCCAGAGTAAGCTTCTAGATGTGACTGTTGTAAAACGGGGAGCAACCGACAGGAGTAAATATGACTCTCTTGAGGTAGCCAAATACCTCGTCAACAGGCGCAATAAATCGGCAAACTCGAGGAGCTCCCGGGAGGAGTACTGTGAAAGTCATTATGTTGACAGATAATGGCGTATCGCCTCAGGTGAACTTTCCAGAGTAAGCTTGAAAATGTCATTGTGGAAAACGGGGAACAATTGGCAGGAGTAACGGTGAGACACTGGCACGAGTAACTATGACTCTCTTAAGGTAGCCAAATGCCTCGTCAACAGGCGAAATACATCGGCAAACTCGAGAAGTTCCCGGCTGGCGTACTGTGAATGTCTTTATGTCGACAGTTAATGGCGTATCGATCCATGTGAACTGGCCAAAGTAAGCTAGCAGATGTGACTGTTGTAAAACGGGCAGCAACCGACAGGAGTAACTATGACTCAATAAAGGGACCCAAATGCCTCGTCAACAGTTGAGATACATTTGCAAACTGGAGGAGCTCTTAGCAGGAGTACTGTGAATGTCATAATGTCGACAAATAATAACGTATCGCTTGTGGTGAACTGGCCAGAGTAAGCTCGTAGTTGTGACTGTTGTAAAACGGGGAGAAACTGACAGGAGTAACTACGACTCTCTTAAGGTAGCCAAATGCCTCGTCAACAGCCGAGATACATCGCCAAACTCGAGAAGTTCAGGGCAGGCGTACTGTGAATGTCTTTATGTCGACAGTTAATGGCGTATCGATTCAGGTGAACTGGCCAGTGTAAGCTTGTAGATGTGACTGTTGTAAAACGGGGAGCAACCGACAGGAGTAACTATGCCTCTCTCAAGGTAGCCAAATGCCTCGTCAACAGGCGAAATACATCAGCAAACTCGAGAAGCTCCCGGCAGGAATACTGTGGAAGTCTTTATGTTGACAGATAATGGCGTATCGCTTCAGGAGAACTGGCTAAAGGAAGCTGAAAATGTGACTGTGGTAAAACGGGGTGCAACCGACAGGAGAAACTATGACTCTCTTAAGGTAGCCATATGCCTCGTCAACAGGCGAAATACATCGGCAAACTCGAGAAGCTACCGGCAGGAGTAATGTGAAAGTCTTTATGTCGACAGATAATGGCGTATCGCTTCAGGTGAACTGGCCAGCCACAATAAGCTTGAAAATGTGACTGTGGCAAAACTTGGAGCAACTGACTGGAGTAACTATGACTCTCTTAAGGTAGCCAAATGGCCCTCAACAGGCGAAAAAAATGGGCAAACTCGAGACGCTACCGGCAGGAGTACTGTGAAAGTCTATATATTGACAGATAATTGCGTATCGCTTCAGGTGAGCTGCTAGAGGAAGCTTGAAAATGTGACTGTGGTAAAACGGGGAACAAATGACTGGCGTAACTGTGACTCTCTTAAGTTACCCAAATGCCTCGCCAACAGGCGAAACACATCGACAAACTCGACAAGCTCCCGGCAGGAGTACCGTGAAAGTCTTTATGTCGACAGATAATGGCGTATCGCTTCAGGTGAACTTTCCAGAGTAAGCTTGAAAATGTCATTGTGGAAAACGGGGAACAATTGGCAGGAGTAACGGTGAGACACTGGCACGAGTAACTATGACTCTCTTAAGGAAGCCAAATGCCTCGTCAACAGGCGAAATACATCGGCAAACTCGAGAAGTTCCCGGCTGGCGTACTGTGAATGTCTTTATGTCGACAGTTAATGGCGTATCGATCCATGTGAACTGGCCAAAGTAAGCTAGCAGATGTGACTGTTGTAAAACGGCCAGCAACCGACAGGAGTAACTATGACTCAATAAAGGGACCCAAATGCCTCGTCAACAGTTGAGATACATTTGCAAACTGGAGGAGCTCTTAGCAGGAGTACTGTGAATGTCATAATGTCGACAAATGATAACGTATCGCTTGTGGTGAACTGGTCAGAGTAAGCTCGTAGTTGTGACTGTTGTAAAACGGGGAGAAACTGACAGGAGTAACTACGACTCTCTTAAGGTAGCCAAATGCCTCGTCAACAACCGAGATACATCGCCAAACTCGAGAAGTTCAGGGCAGGCGTACTGTGAATGTCTTTATGTCGACAGTTAATGGCGTATCGATTCAGGTGAACTGGCCAGTGTAAGCTTGTAGATGTGACTGTTGTAAAACGGGGAGCGACCGACAGGAGTAACTGTGCCTCTCTCAAGGTAGCCAAATGACTCGTCAACAGGCGAAATACATCAGCAAACACGAGAAGCTCCCGGCGGGAATACTGTGGAAGTCTTTATGTTGACAGATAATGGCGTATCGCTTCAGGAGAACTGGCTAAAGGAAGCTGAAAATGTGACTGTGGTAAAACGGGGTGCAACCGACAGGAGAAACTATGACTCTCTTAAGGTAGCCATATGCCTCGTCAACAGGCGAAATACATAGGCAAACTCGAGGAGCTCCCGGGAGGAGTACTGTGAAAGTCATTATGTTGACAGATAATGGCGTATCGCCTCAGGTGAACTAGCCAGAGTAAGCTTGAAAATGTCATTGTGGAAAACCGGGAACAATTAGCAGGAGTAACGGTGAGACACTGGCACGAGTAACTATGAATCTCTTAAGGTAGCCAAATGCCCCGTCAACAGGCGAAATACATCGGCAAATTCGAGAAGCTCCCGGCAGGAGTACTGTGAAAGTCTTTATGTCGACAGTTAATGGCGTATCGATTCAGGTGAACTGGCCAGAGTAAGCTTCTAGATGTGACTGTTGTAAAACGGGGAGCAACCGACAGGAGTAAATATGACTCTCTTGAGGTAGCCAAATACCTCGTCAACAGGCGCAATAAATCGGCAAACTCGAGGAGCTCCCGGGAGGAGTACTGTGAAAGTCATTATGTTGACAGATAATGGCGTATCGCCTCAGGTGAACTTTCCAGAGTAAGCTTGAAAATGTCATTGTGGAAAACGGGGAACAATTGGCAGGAGTAACGGTGAGACACTGGCACGAGTAACTATGACTCTCTTAAGGTAGCCAAATGCCTCGTCAACAGGCGAAATACATCGGCAAACTCGAGAAGTTCCCGGCTGGCGTACTGTGAATGTCTTTATGTCGACAGTTAATGGCGTATCGATCCATGTGAACTGGCCAAAGTAAGCTAGCAGATGTGACTGTTGTAAAACGGGCAGCAACCGACAGGAGTAACTATGACTCAATAAAGGGACCCAAATGCCTCGTCAACAGTTGAGATACATTTGCAAACTGGAGGAGCTCTTAGCAGGAGTACTGTGAATGTCATAATGTCGACAAATAATAACGTATCGCTTGTGGTGAACTGGCCAGAGTAAGCTCGTAGTTGTGACTGTTGTAAAACGGGGAGAAACTGACAGGAGTAACTACGACTCTCTTAAGGTAGCCAAATGCCTCGTCAACAGCCGAGATACATCGCCAAACTCGAGAAGTTCAGGGCAGGCGTACTGTGAATGTCTTTATGTCGACAGTTAATGGCGTATCGATTCAGGTGAACTGGCCAGTGTAAGCTTGTTGATGTGACTGTTGTAAAACGGGGAGCAACCGACAGGAGTAACTATGCCTCTCTCAAGGTAGCCAAATGCCTCGTCAACAGGCGAAATACATCAGCAAACTCGAGAAGCTCCCGGCAGGAATACTGTGGAAGTCTTTATGTTGACAGATAATGGCGTATCGCTTCAGGAGAACTGGCTAAAGGAAGCTGAAAATGTGACTGTGGTAAAACGGGGTGCAACCGACAGGAGAAACTATGACTCTCTTAAGGTAGCCATATGCCTCGTCAACAGGCGAAATACATCGGCAAACTCGAGAAGCTACCGGCAGGAGTAATGTGAAAGTCTTTATGTCGACAGATAATGGCGTATCGCTTCAGGTGAACTGGCCAGCCACAATAAGCTTGAAAATGTGACTGTGGCAAAACTTGGAGCAACTGACTGGAGTAACTATGACTCTCTTAAGGTAGCCAAATGGCCCTCAACAGGCGAAAAAAATGGGCAAACTCGAGACGCTACCGGCAGGAGTACTGTGAAAGTCTATATATTGACAGATAATTGCGTATCGCTTCAGGTGAGCTGCTAGAGGAAGCTTGAAAATGTGACTGTGGTAAAACGGGGAACAAATGACTGGCGTAACTGTGACTCTCTTAAGTTACCCAAATGCCTCGCCAACAGGCGAAACACATCGGCAAACTCGACAAGCTCCCGGCAGGAGTACCGTGAAAGTCTTTATGTCGACAGATAATGGCGTATCGCTTCAGGTGAACTTTCCAGAGTAAGCTTGAAAATGTCATTGTGGAAAACGGGGAACAATTGGCAGGAGTAACGGTGAGACACTGGCACGAGTAACTATGACTCTCTTAAGGAAGCCAAATGCCTCGTCAACAGGCGAAATACATCGGCAAACTCGAGAAGTTCCCGGCTGGCGTACTGTGAATGTCTTTATGTCGACAGTTAATGGCGTATCGATCCATGTGAACTGGCCAAAGTAAGCTAGCAGATGTGACTGTTGTAAAACGGCCAGCAACCGACAGGAGTAACTATGACTCAATAAAGGGACCCAAATGCCTCGTCAACAGTTGAGATACATTTGCAAACTGGAGGAGCTCTTAGCAGGAGTACTGTGAATGTCATAATGTCGACAAATGATAACGTATCGCTTGTGGTGAACTGGTCAGAGTAAGCTCGTAGTTGTGACTGTTGTAAAACGGGGAGAAACTGACAGGAGTAACTACGACTCTCTTAAGGTAGCCAAATGCCTCGTCAACAACCGAGATACATCGCCAAACTCGAGAAGTTCAGGGCAGGCGTACTGTGAATGTCTTTATGTCGACAGTTAATGGCGTATCGATTCAGGTGAACTGGCCAGTGTAAGCTTGTAGATGTGACTGTTGTAAAACGGGGAGCGACCGACAGGAGTAACTGTGCCTCTCTCAAGGTAGCCAAATGACTCGTCAACAGGCGAAATACATCAGCAAACACGAGAAGCTCCCGGCGGGAATACTGTGGAAGTCTTTATGTTGACAGATAATGGCGTATCGCTTCAGGAGAACTGGCTAAAGGAAGCTGAAAATGTGACTGTGGTAAAACGGGGTGCAACCGACAGGAGAAACTATGACTCTCTTAAGGTAGCCATATGCCTCGTCAACAGGCGAAATACATAGGCAAACTCGAGGAGCTCCCGGGAGGAGTACTGTGAAAGTCATTATGTTGACAGATAATGGCGTATCGCCTCAGGTGAACTAGCCAGAGTAAGCTTGAAAATGTCATTGTGGAAAACCGGGAACAATTAGCAGGAGTAACGGTGAGACACTGGCACGAGTAACTATGAATCTCTTAAGGTAGCCAAATGCCCCGTCAACAGGCGAAATACATCGGAATTTTCGAGAAGCTCCCGGCAGGAGTACTGTGAAAGTCTTTATGTCGACAGTTAATGGCGTATCGATTCAGGTGAACTGGCCAGAGTAAGCTTCTAGATGTGACTGTTGTAAAACGGGGAGCAACCGACAGGAGTAAATATGACTCTCTTGAGGTAGCCAAATACCTCGTCAACAGGCGCAATAAATCGGCAAACTCGAGGAGCTCCCGGGAGGAGTACTGTGAAAGTCATTATGTTGACAGATAATGGCGTATCGCCTCAGGTGAACTTTCCAGAGTAAGCTTGAAAATGTCATTGTGGAAAACGGGGAACAATTGGCAGGAGTAACGGTGAGACACTGGCACGAGTAACTATGACTCTCTTAAGGTAGCCAAATGCCTCGTCAACAGGCGAAATACATCGGCAAACTCGAGAAGTTCCCGGCTGGCGTACTGTGAATGTCTTTATGTCGACAGTTAATGGCGTATCGATCCATGTGAACTGGCCAAAGTAAGCTAGCAGATGTGACTGTTGTAAAACGGGCAGCAACCGACAGGAGTAACTATGACTCAATAAAGGGACCCAAATGCCTCGTCAACAGTTGAGATACATTTGCAAACTGGAGGAGCTCTTAGCAGGAGTACTGTGAATGTCATAATGTCGACAAATAATAACGTATCGCTTGTGGTGAACTGGCCAGAGTAAGCTCGTAGTTGTGACTGTTGTAAAACGGGGAGAAACTGACAGGAGTAACTACGACTCTCTTAAGGTAGCCAAATGCCTCGTCAACAGCCGAGATACATCGCCAAACTCGAGAAGTTCAGGGCAGGCGTACTGTGAATGTCTTTATGTCGACAGTTAATGGCGTATCGATTCAGGTGAACTGGCCAGTGTAAGCTTGTAGATGTGACTGTTGTAAAACGGGGAGCAACCGACAGGAGTAACTATGCCTCTCTCAAGGTAGCCAAATGCCTCGTCAACAGGCGAAATACATCAGCAAACTCGAGAAGCTCCCGGCAGGAATACTGTGGAAGTCTTTATGTTGACAGATAATGGCGTATCGCTTCAGGAGAACTGGCTAAAGGAAGCTGAAAATGTGACTGTGGTAAAACGGGGTGCAACCGACAGGAGAAACTATGACTCTCTTAAGGTAGCCATATGCCTCGTCAACAGGCGAAATACATCGGCAAACTCGAGAAGCTACCGGCAGGAGTAATGTGAAAGTCTTTATGTCGACAGATAATGGCGTATCGCTTCAGGTGAACTGGCCAGCCACAATAAGCTTGAAAATGTGACTGTGGCAAAACTTGGAGCAACTGACTGGAGTAACTATGACTCTCTTAAGGTAGCCAAATGGCCCTCAACAGGCGAAAAAAATGGGCAAACTCGAGACGCTACCGGCAGGAGTACTGTGAAAGTCTATATATTGACAGATAATTGCGTATCGCTTCAGGTGAGCTGCTAGAGGAAGCTTGAAAATGTGACTGTGGTAAAACGGGGAACAAATGACTGGCGTAACTGTGACTCTCTTAAGTTACCCAAATGCCTCGCCAACAGGCGAAACACATCGGCAAACTCGACAAGCTCCCGGCAGGAGTACCGTGAAAGTCTTTATGTCGACAGATAATGGCGTATCGCTTCAGGTGAACTTTCCAGAGTAAGCTTGAAAATGTCATTGTGGAAAACGGGGAACAATTGGCAGGAGTAACGGTGAGACACTGGCACGAGTAACTATGACTCTCTTAAGGAAGCCAAATGCCTCGTCAACAGGCGAAATACATCGACAAACTCGAGAAGTTCCCGGCTGGCGTACTGTGAATGTCTTTATGTCGACAGTTAATGGCGTATCGATCCATGTGAACTGGCCAAAGTAAGCTAGCAGATGTGACTGTTGTAAAACGGTCAGCACCCGACAGGAGTAACTATGACTCAATAAAGGGACCCAAATGCCTCGTCAACAGTTGAGATACATTTGCAAACTGGAGGAGCTCTTAGCAGGAGTACTGTGAATGTCATAATGTCGACAAATAATAACGTATCGCTTGTGGTGAACTGGTCAGAGTAAGCTCGTAGTTGTGACTGTTGTAAAACGGGGAGAAACTGACAGGAGTAACTACGACTCTCTTAAGGTAGCCAAATGTCTCGTCAACAACCGAGATACATCGCCAAACTCGAGAAGTTCAGGGCAGGCGTACTGTGAATGTCTTTATGTCGACAGTTAATGGCGTATCGATTCAGGTGAACTGGCCAGTGTAAGCTTGTAGATGTGACTGTTGTAAAACGGGGAGCGACCGACAGGAGTAACTATGCCTCTCTCAAGGTAGCCAAATGCCTCGTCAACAGGCGAAATACATCAGCAAACACGAGAAGCTCCCGGCGGGAATACTGTGGAAGTCTTTATGTTGACAGATAATGGCGTATCGCTTCAGGAGAACTGGCTAAAGGAAGCTGAAAATGTGACTGTGGTAAAACGGGGTGCAACCGACAGGAGAAACTATGACTCTCTTAAGGTAGCCATATGCCTCGTCAACAGGCGAAATACATAGGCAAACTCGAGGAGCTCCCGGGAGGAGTACTGTGAAAGTCATTATGTTGACAGATAATGGCGTATCGCCTCAGGTGAACTAGCCAGAGTAAGCTTGAAAATGTCATTGTGGAAAACCGGGAACAATTAGCAGGAGTAACGGTGAGACACTGGCACGAGTAACTATGAATCTCTTAAGGTAGCCAAATGCCCCGTCAACAGGCGAAATACATCGGCAAATTCGAGAAGCTCCCGGCAGGAGTACTGTGAAAGTCTTTATGTCGACAGTTAATGGCGTATCGATTCAGGTGAACTGGCCAGAGTAAGCTTCTAGATGTGACTGTTGTAAAACGGGGAGCAACCGACAGGAGTAAATATGACTCTCTTGAGGTAGCCAAATACCTCGTCAACAGGCGCAATAAATCGGCAAACTCGAGGAGCTCCCGGGAGGAGTACTGTGAAAGTCATTATGTTGACAGATAATGGCGTATCGCCTCAGGTGAACTTTCCAGAGTAAGCTTGAAAATGTCATTGTGGAAAACGGGGAACAATTGGCAGGAGTAACGGTGAGACACTGGCACGAGTAACTATGACTCTCTTAAGGTAGCCAAATGCCTCGTCAACAGGCGAAATACATCGGCAAACTCGAGAAGTTCCCGGCTGGCGTACTGTGAATGTCTTTATGTCGACAGTTAATGGCGTATCGATCCATGTGAACTGGCCAAAGTAAGCTAGCAGATGTGACTGTTGTAAAACGGGCAGCAACCGACAGGAGTAACTATGACTCAATAAAGGGACCCAAATGCCTCGTCAACAGTTGAGATACATTTGCAAACTGGAGGAGCTCTTAGCAGGAGTACTGTGAATGTCATAATGTCGACAAATAATAACGTATCGCTTGTGGTGAACTGGCCAGAGTAAGCTCGTAGTTGTGACTGTTGTAAAACGGGGAGAAACTGACAGGAGTAACTACGACTCTCTTAAGGTAGCCAAATGCCTCGTCAACAGCCGAGATACATCGCCAAACTCGAGAAGTTCAGGGCAGGCGTACTGTGAATGTCTTTATGTCGACAGTTAATGGCGTATCGATTCAGGTGAACTGGCCAGTGTAAGCTTGTAGATGTGACTGTTGTAAAACGGGGAGCAACCGACAGGAGTAACTATGCCTCTCTCAAGGTAGCCAAATGCCTCGTCAACAGGCGAAATACATCAGCAAACTCGAGAAGCTCCCGGCAGGAATACTGTGGAAGTCTTTATGTTGACAGATAATGGCGTATCGCTTCAGGAGAACTGGCTAAAGGAAGCTGAAAATGTGACTGTGGTAAAACGGGGTGCAACCGACAGGAGAAACTATGACTCTCTTAAGGTAGCCATATGCCTCGTCAACAGGCGAAATACATCGGCAAACTCGAGAAGCTACCGGCAGGAGTAATGTGAAAGTCTTTATGTCGACAGATAATGGCGTATCGCTTCAGGTGAACTGGCCAGCCACAATAAGCTTGAAAATGTGACTGTGGCAAAACTTGGAGCAACTGACTGGAGTAACTATGACTCTCTTAAGGTAGCCAAATGGCCCTCAACAGGCGAAAAAAATGGGCAAACTCGAGACGCTACCGGCAGGAGTACTGTGAAAGTCTATATATTGACAGATAATTGCGTATCGCTTCAGGTGAGCTGCTAGAGGAAGCTTGAAAATGTGACTGTGGTAAAACGGGGAACAAATGACTGGCGTAACTGTGACTCTCTTAAGTTACCCAAATGCCTCGCCAACAGGCGAAACACATCGGCAAACTCGACAAGCTCCCGGCAGGAGTACCGTGAAAGTCTTTATGTCGACAGATAATGGCGTATCGCTTCAGGTGAACTTTCCAGAGTAAGCTTGAAAATGTCATTGTGGAAAACGGGGAACAATTGGCAGGAGTAACGGTGAGACACTGGCACGAGTAACTATGACTCTCTTAAGGAAGCCAAATGCCTCGTCAACAGGCGAAATACATCGACAAACTCGAGAAGTTCCCGGCTGGCGTACTGTGAATGTCTTTATGTCGACAGTTAATGGCGTATCGATCCATGTGAACTGGCCAAAGTAAGCTAGCAGATGTGACTGTTGTAAAACGGTCAGCACCCGACAGGAGTAACTATGACTCAATAAAGGGACCCAAATGCCTCGTCAACAGTTGAGATACATTTGCAAACTGGAGGAGCTCTTAGCAGGAGTACTGTGAATGTCATAATGTCGACAAATAATAACGTATCGCTTGTGGTGAACTGGTCAGAGTAAGCTCGTAGTTGTGACTGTTGTAAAACGGGGAGAAACTGACAGGAGTAACTACGACTCTCTTAAGGTAGCCAAATGTCTCGTCAACAACCGAGATACATCGCCAAACTCGAGAAGTTCAGGGCAGGCGTACTGTGAATGTCTTTATGTCGACAGTTAATGGCGTATCGATTCAGGTGAACTGGCCAGTGTAAGCTTGTAGATGTGACTGTTGTAAAACGGGGAGCGACCGACAGGAGTAACTATGCCTCTCTCAAGGTAGCCAAATGCCTCGTCAACAGGCGAAATACATCAGCAAACACGAGAAGCTCCCGGCGGGAATACTGTGGAAGTCTTTATGTTGACAGATAATGGCGTATCGCTTCAGGAGAACTGGCTAAAGGAAGCTGAAAATGTGACTGTGGTAAAACGGGGTGCAACCGACAGGAGAAACTATGACTCTCTTAAGGTAGCCATATGCCTCGTCAACAGGCGAAATACATAGGCAAACTCGAGGAGCTCCCGGGAGGAGTACTGTGAAAGTCATTATGTTGACAGATAATGGCGTATCGCCTCAGGTGAACTAGCCAGAGTAAGCTTGAAAATGTCATTGTGGAAAACCGGGAACAATTAGCAGGAGTAACGGTGAGACACTGGCACGAGTAACTATGAATCTCTTAAGGTAGCCAAATGCCCCGTCAACAGGCGAAATACATCGGCAAATTCGAGAAGCTCCCGGCAGGAGTACTGTGAAAGTCTTTATGTCGACAGTTAATGGCGTATCGATTCAGGTGAACTGGCCAGAGTAAGCTTCTAGATGTGACTGTTGTAAAACGGGGAGCAACCGACAGGAGTAAATATGACTCTCTTGAGGTAGCCAAATACCTCGTCAACAGGCGCAATAAATCGGCAAACTCGAGGAGCTCCCGGGAGGAGTACTGTGAAAGTCATTATGTTGACAGATAATGGCGTATCGCCTCAGGTGAACTTTCCAGAGTAAGCTTGAAAATGTCATTGTGGAAAACGGGGAACAATTGGCAGGAGTAACGGTGAGACACTGGCACGAGTAACTATGACTCTCTTAAGGTAGCCAAATGCCTCGTCAACAGGCGAAATACATCGGCAAACTCGAGAAGTTCCCGGCTGGCGTACTGTGAATGTCTTTATGTCGACAGTTAATGGCGTATCGATCCATGTGAACTGGCCAAAGTAAGCTAGCAGATGTGACTGTTGTAAAACGGGCAGCAACCGACAGGAGTAACTATGACTCAATAAAGGGACCCAAATGCCTCGTCAACAGTTGAGATACATTTGCAAACTGGAGGAGCTCTTAGCAGGAGTACTGTGAATGTCATAATGTCGACAAATAATAACGTATCGCTTGTGGTGAACTGGCCAGAGTAAGCTCGTAGTTGTGACTGTTGTAAAACGGGGAGAAACTGACAGGAGTAACTACGACTCTCTTAAGGTAGCCAAATGCCTCGTCAACAGCCGAGATACATCGCCAAACTCGAGAAGTTCAGGGCAGGCGTACTGTGAATGTCTTTATGTCGACAGTTAATGGCGTATCGATTCAGGTGAACTGGCCAGTGTAAGCTTGTAGATGTGACTGTTGTAAAACGGGGAGCAACCGACAGGAGTAACTATGCCTCTCTCAAGGTAGCCAAATGCCTCGTCAACAGGCGAAATACATCAGCAAACTCGAGAAGCTCCCGGCAGGAATACTGTGGAAGTCTTTATGTTGACAGATAATGGCGTATCGCTTCAGGAGAACTGGCTAAAGGAAGCTGAAAATGTGACTGTGGTAAAACGGGGTGCAACCGACAGGAGAAACTATGACTCTCTTAAGGTAGCCATATGCCTCGTCAACAGGCGAAATACATAGGCAAACTCGAGGAGCTCCCGGGAGGAGTACTGTGAAAGTCATTATGTTGACAGATAATGGCGTATCGCCTCAGGTGAACTAGCCAGAGTAAGCTTGAAAATGTCATTGTGGAAAACCGGGAACAATTAGCAGGAGTAACGGTGAGACACTGGCACGAGTAACTATGAATCTCTTAAGGTAGCCAAATGCCCCGTCAACAGGCGAAATACATCGGCAAATTCGAGAAGCTCCCGGCAGGAGTACTGTGAAAGTCTTTATGTCGACAGTTAATGGCGTATCGATTCAGGTGAACTGGCCAGAGTAAGCTTCTAGATGTGACTGTTGTAAAACGGGGAGCAACCGACAGGAGTAAATATGACTCTCTTGAGGTAGCCAAATACCTCGTCAACAGGCGCAATAAATCGGCAAACTCGAGGAGCTCCCGGGAGGAGTACTGTGAAAGTCATTATGTTGACAGATAATGGCGTATCGCCTCAGGTGAACTTTCCAGAGTAAGCTTGAAAATGTCATTGTGGAAAACGGGGAACAATTGGCAGGAGTAACGGTGAGACACTGGCACGAGTAACTATGACTCTCTTAAGGTAGCCAAATGCCTCGTCAACAGGCGAAATACATCGGCAAACTCGAGAAGTTCCCGGCTGGCGTACTGTGAATGTCTTTATGTCGACAGTTAATGGCGTATCGATCCATGTGAACTGGCCAAAGTAAGCTAGCAGATGTGACTGTTGTAAAACGGGCAGCAACCGACAGGAGTAACTATGACTCAATAAAGGGACCCAAATGCCTCGTCAACAGTTGAGATACATTTGCAAACTGGAGGAGCTCTTAGCAGGAGTACTGTGAATGTCATAATGTCGACAAATAATAACGTATCGCTTGTGGTGAACTGGCCAGAGTAAGCTCGTAGTTGTGACTGTTGTAAAACGGGGAGAAACTGACAGGAGTAACTACGACTCTCTTAAGGTAGCCAAATGCCTCGTCAACAGCCGAGATACATCGCCAAACTCGAGAAGTTCAGGGCAGGCGTACTGTGAATGTCTTTATGTCGACAGTTAATGGCGTATCGATTCAGGTGAACTGGCCAGTGTAAGCTTGTAGATGTGACTGTTGTAAAACGGGGAGCAACCGACAGGAGTAACTATGCCTCTCTCAAGGTAGCCAAATGCCTCGTCAACAGGCGAAATACATCAGCAAACTCGAGAAGCTCCCGGCAGGAATACTGTGGAAGTCTTTATGTTGACAGATAATGGCGTATCGCTTCAGGTGAACTGGCCAGCCACAATAAGCTTGAAAATGTGACTGTGGCAAAACTTGGAGCAACTGACTGGAGTAACTATGACTCTCTTAAGGTAGCCAAATGGCCCTCAACAGGCGAAAAAAATGGGCAAACTCGAGACGCTACCGGCAGGAGTACTGTGAAAGTCTATATATTGACAGATAATTGCGTATCGCTTCAGGTGAGCTGCTAGAGGAAGCTTGAAAATGTGACTGTGGTAAAACGGGGAACAAATGACTGGCGTAACTGTGACTCTCTTAAGTTACCCAAATGCCTCGCCAACAGGCGAAACACATCGGCAAACTCGACAAGCTCCCGGCAGGAGTACCGTGAAAGTCTTTATGTCGACAGATAATGGCGTATCGCTTCAGGTGAACTTTCCAGAGTAAGCTTGAAAATGTCATTGTGGAAAACGGGGAACAATTGGCAGGAGTAACGGTGAGACACTGGCACGAGTAACTATGACTCTCTTAAGGAAGCCAAATGCCTCGTCAACAGGCGAAATACATCGACAAACTCGAGAAGTTCCCGGCTGGCGTACTGTGAATGTCTTTATGTCGACAGTTAATGGCGTATCGATCCATGTGAACTGGCCAAAGTACGCTAGCAGATGTGACGGTTGTAAAACGGTCAGCACCCGACAGGAGTAACTATGACTCAATAAAGGGACCCAAATGCCTCGTCAACAGTTGAGATACATTTGCAAACTGGAGGAGCTCTTAGCAGGAGTACTGTGAATGTCATAATGTCGACAAATAATAACGTATCGCTTGTGGTGAACTGGTCAGAGTAAGCTCGTAGTTGTGACTGTTGTAAAACGGGGAGAAACTGACAGGAGTAACTACGACTCTCTTAAGGTAGCCAAATGTCTCGTCAACAACCGAGATACATCGCCAAACTCGAGAAGTTCAGGGCAGGCGTACTGTGAATGTCTTTATGTCGACAGTTAATGGCGTATCGATTCAGGTGAACTGGCCAGTGTAAGCTTGTAGATGTGACTGTTGTAAAACGGGGAGCGACCGACAGGAGTAACTATGCCTCTCTCAAGGTAGCCAAATGCCTCGTCAACAGGCGAAATACATCAGCAAACACGAGAAGCTCCCGGCGGGAATACTGTGGAAGTCTTTATGTTGACAGATAATGGCGTATCGCTTCAGGAGAACTGGCTAAAGGAAGCTGAAAATGTGACTGTGGTAAAACGGGGTGCAACCGACAGGAGAAACTATGACTCTCTTAAGGTAGCCATATGCCTCGTCAACAGGCGAAATACATAGGCAAACACGAGGAGCTCCCGGGAGGAGTACTGTGAAAGTCATTATGTTGACAGATAATGGCGTATCGCCTCAGGTGAACTAGCCAGAGTAAGCTTGAAAATGTCATTGTGGAAAACCGGGAACAATTAGCAGGAGTAACGGTGAGACACTGGCACGAGTAACTATGAATCTCTTAAGGTAGCCAAATGCCCCGTCAACAGGCGAAATACATCGGCAAATTCGAGAAGCTCCCGGCAGGAGTACTGTGAAAGTCTTTATGTCGACAGTTAATGGCGTATCGATTCAGGTGAACTGGCCAGAGTAAGCTTCTAGATGTGACTGTTGTAAAACGGGGAGCAACCGACAGGAGAAACTATGACTCTCTTAAGGTAGCCATATGCCTCGTCAACAGGCGAAATACATCGGCAAACTCGAGAAGCTACCGGCAGGAGTAATGTGAAAGGCTTTATGTCGACAGATAATGGCGTATCGCTTCAGGTGAACTGGCCAGCCACAATAAGCTTGAAAATGTGACTGTGGCAAAACTTGGAGCAACTGACTGGAGTAACTATGACTCTCTTAAGGTAGCCAAATGGCCCTCAACAGGCGAAAAAAATGGGCAAACTCGAGACGCTACCGGCAGGAGTACTGTGAAAGTCTATATATTGACAGATAATTGCGTATCGCTTCAGGTGAGCTGCTAGAGGAAGCTTGAAAATGTGACTGTGGTAAAACGGGGAACAAATGACTGGCGTAACTGTGACTCTCTTAAGTTACCCAAATGCCTCGCCAACAGGCGAAACACATCGGCAAACTCGACAAGCTCCCGGCAGGAGTACCGTGAAAGTCTTTATGTCGACAGATAATGGCGTATCGCTTCAGGTGAACTTTCCAGAGTAAGCTTGAAAATGTCATTGTGGAAAACGGGGAACAATTGGCAGGAGTAACGGTGAGACACTGGCACGAGTAACTATGACTCTCTTAAGGAAGCCAAATGCCTCGTCAACAGGCGAAATACATCGACAAACTCGAGAAGTTCCCGGCTGGCGTACTGTGAATGTCTTTATGTCGACAGTTAATGGCGTATCGATCCATGTGAACTGGACAAAGTAAGCTAGCAGATGTGACGGTTGTAAAACGGTCAGCACCCGACAGGAGTAACTATGACTCAATAAAGGGACCCAAATGCCTCGTCAACAGTTGAGATACATTTGCAAACTGGAGGAGCTCTTAGCAGGAGTACTGTGAATGTCATAATGTCGACAAATAATAACGTATCGCTTGTGGTGAACTGGTCAGAGTAAGCTCGTAGTTGTGACTGTTGTAAAACGGGGAGAAACTGACAGGAGTAACTACGACTCTCTTAAGGTAGCCAAATGTCTCGTCAACAACCGAGATACATCGCCAAACTCGAGAAGTTCAGGGCAGGCGTACTGTGAATGTCTTTATGTCGACAGTTAATGGCGTATCGATTCAGGTGAACTGGCCAGTGTAAGCTTGTAGATGTGACTGTTGTAAAACGGGGAGCGACCGACAGGAGTAACTATGCCTCTCTCAAGGTAGCCAAATGCCTCGTCAACAGGCGAAATACATCAGCAAACACGAGAAGCTCCCGGCGGGAATACTGTGGAAGTCTTTATGTTGACAGATAATGGCGTATCGCTTCAGGAGAACTGGCTAAAGGAAGCTGAAAATGTGACTGTGGTAAAACGGGGTGCAACCGACAGGAGAAACTATGACTCTCTTAAGGTAGCCATATGCCTCGTCAACAGGCGAAATACATAGGCAAACTCGACAAGCTCCCGGGAGGAGTACTGTGAAAGTCATTATGTTGACAGATAATGGCGTATCGCCTCAGGTGAACTAGCCAGAGTAAGCTTGAAAATGTCATTGTGGAAAACCGGGAACAATTAGCAGGAGTAACGGTGAGACACTGGCACGAGTAACTATGAATCTCTTAAGGTAGCCAAATGCCCCGTCAACAGGCGAAATACATCGGCAAATTCGAGAAGCTCCCGGCAGGAGTACTGTGAAAGTCTTTATGTCGACAGTTAATGGCGTATCGATTCAGGTGAACTGGCCAGAGTAAGCTTCTAGATGTGACTGTTGTAAAACGGGGAGCAACCGACAGGAGAAACTATGACTCTCTTAAGGTAGCCATATGCCTCGTCAACAGGCGAAATACATAGGCAAACACGAGGAGCTCCCGGGAGGAGTACTGTGAAAGTCATTATGTTGACAGATAATGGCGTATCGCCTCAGGTGAACTAGCCAGAGTAAGCTTGAAAATGTCATTGTGGAAAACCGGGAACAATTAGCAGGAGTAACGGTGAGACACTGGCACGAGTAACTATGAATCTCTTAAGGTAGCCAAATGCCCCGTCAACAGGCGAAATACATCGGCAAATTCGAGAAGCTCCCGGCAGGAGTACTGTGAAAGTCTTTATGTCGACAGTTAATGGCGTATCGATTCAGGTGAACTGGCCAGAGTAAGCTTCTAGATGTGACTGTTGTAAAACGGGGAGCAACCGACAGGAGAAACTATGACTCTCTTAAGGTAGCCATATGCCTCGTCAACAGGCGAAATACATCGGCAAACTCGAGAAGCTACCGGCAGGAGTAATGTGAAAGTCTTTATGTCGACAGATAATGGCGTATCGCTTCAGGTGAACTGGCCAGCCACAATAAGCTTGAAAATGTGACTGTGGCAAAACTTGGAGCAACTGACTGGAGTAACTATGACTCTCTTAAGGTAGCCAAATGGCCCTCAACAGGCGAAAAAAATGGGCAAACTCGAGACGCTACCGGCAGGAGTACTGTGAAAGTCTATATATTGACAGATAATTGCGTATCGCTTCAGGTGAGCTGCTAGAGGAAGCTTGAAAATGTGACTGTGGTAAAACGGGGAACAAATGACTGGCGTAACTGTGACTCTCTTAAGTTACCCAAATGCCTCGCCAACAGGCGAAACACATCGGCAAACTCGACAAGCTCCCGGCAGGAGTACCGTGAAAGTCTTTATGTCGACAGATAATGGCGTATCGCTTCAGGTGAACTTTCCAGAGTAAGCTTGAAAATGTCATTGTGGAAAACGGGGAACAATTGGCAGGAGTAACGGTGAGACACTGGCACGAGTAACTATGACTCTCTTAAGGAAGCCAAATGCCTCGTCAACAGGCGAAATACATCGACAAACTCGAGAAGTTCCCGGCTGGCGTACTGTGAATGTCTTTATGTCGACAGTTAATGGCGTATCGATCCATGTGAACTGGCCAAAGTACGCTAGCAGATGTGACGGTTGTAAAACGGTCAGCACCCGACAGGAGTAACTATGACTCAATAAAGGGACCCAAATGCCTCGTCAACAGTTGAGATACATTTGCAAACTGGAGGAGCTCTTAGCAGGAGTACTGTGAATGTCATAATGTCGACAAATAATAACGTATCGCTTGTGGTGAACTGGTCAGAGTAAGCTCGTAGTTGTGACTGTTGTAAAACGGGGAGAAACTGACAGGAGTAACTACGACTCTCTTAAGGTAGCCAAATGTCTCGTCAACAACCGAGATACATCGCCAAACTCGAGAAGTTCAGGGCAGGCGTACTGTGAATGTCTTTATGTCGACAGTTAATGGCGTATCGATTCAGGTGAACTGGCCAGTGTAAGCTTGTAGATGTGACTGTTGTAAAACGGGGAGCGACCGACAGGAGTAACTATGCCTCTCTCAAGGTAGCCAAATGCCTCGTCAACAGGCGAAATACATCAGCAAACACGAGAAGCTCCCGGCGGGAATACTGTGGAAGTCTTTATGTTGACAGATAATGGCGTATCGCTTCAGGAGAACTGGCTAAAGGAAGCTGAAAATGTGACTGTGGTAAAACGGGGTGCAACCGACAGGAGAAACTATGACTCTCTTAAGGTAGCCATATGCCTCGTCAACAGGCGAAATACATCGGCAAACTCGAGAAGCTACCGGCAGGAGTAATGTGAAAGTCTTTATGTCGACAGATAATGGCGTATCGCTTCAGGTGAACTGGCCAGCCACAATAAGCTTGAAAATGTGACTGTGGCAAAACTTGGAGCAACTGACTGGAGTAACTATGACTCTCTTAAGGTAGCCAAATGGCCCTCAACAGGCGAAAAAAATGGGCAAACTCGAGACGCTACCGGCAGGAGTACTGTGAAAGTCTATATATTGACAGATAATTGCGTATCGCTTCAGGTGAGCTGCTAGAGGAAGCTTGAAAATGTGACTGTGGTAAAACGGGGAACAAATGACTGGCGTAACTGTGACTCTCTTAAGGTACCCAAATGCCTCGCCAACAGGCGAAACACAGCGGCAAACTCGACAAGCTCCCGGCAGGAGTACCGTGAAAGTCTTTATGTCGACAGATAATGGCGTAACGCTTCAGGTGAACTGGCCAGCCAGAGTAAGTTAGAAAATGTGACTGTGGCAAAACGGGGAGCAACTGACTGGGGTAACTATGACTCTCTTAAGGTAGCCAAATGCCTCGTCAACAGGCGAAATACATCGGCAAACTCGAGAAGCTACCGGCAGGAGTAATGTGAAAGTCTTTATGTCGACAGATAATGGCGTATCGCTTCAGGTGAACTGGCCAGCCACAGTAAGCTTGAAAATGTGACTGTGGCAAAACTTGGAGCAACTGACTGGAGTAACTATGACTCTCTTAAGGTAGCCAAATGCCTCGTCAACAGGCGAAAAAAATGGGCAAACTCGAGACGCTACCGGCAGGAGTACTGTGAAAGTCTATATATTGACAGATAATTGCGTATCGCTTCAGGTGAGCTGCTAGAGGAAGCTTGAAAATGTGACTGTGGTAAAACGGGGAACAAATGACTGGCGTAACTGTGACTCTCTTAAGGTACCCAAATGCCTCGCCAACAGGCGAAACACAGCGGCAAACTCGACAAGCTCCCGGCAGGAGTACCGTGAAAGTCTTTATGTCGACAGATAATGGCGTATCGCTTCAGGTGAACTGGCCAGCCAGAGTAAGTTTGAAAATGTGACTGTGGCAAAACGGGGAGCAACTGACTGGGGTAACTATGACTCTCTTAAGGTAGCCAAATGCCTCGTCAACAGGCGAAATACATCGGCAAACTCGAGAAGCTACCGGCAGGAGTACTGTGAAAGTCTTTATGTCGACAGATAATGGCGTATCGCTTCAGGTGAACTGGCCAGCCACAGTAAGCTTGAAAATGTGACTGTGGCAAAACTTGGAGCAACTGACTGGAGTAACTATGACTCTCTTAAGGTACCCAAATGCCTCGCCAACAGGCGAAACACAGCGGCAAACTCGACAAGCTCCCGGCAGGAGTACCGTGAAAGTCTTTATGTCGACAGATAATGGCGTATCGCTTCAGGTGAACTGGCCAGCCAGAGTAAGTTTGAAAATGTGACTGTGGCAAAACGGGGAGCAACTGACTGGGGTAACTATGACTCTCTTAAGGTAGCCAAATGCCTCGTCAACAGGCGAAATACATCGGCAAACTCGAGAAGCTACCGGCAGGAGTACTGTGAAAGTCTTTATGTCGACAGATAATGGCGTATCGCTTCAGGTGAACTGGCCAGCCACAGTAAGCTTGAAAATGTGACTGTGGCAAAACTTGGAGCAACTGACTGGAGTAACTATGACTCTCTTAAGGTAGCCAAATGCCTCGTCAACAGGCGAAAAAAATGGGCAAACTCGAGACGCTACCGGCAGGAGTACTGTGAAAGTCTATATATTGACAGATAATTGCGTATCGCTTCAGGTGAGCTGCTAGAGGAAGCTTGAAAATGTGACTGTGGTAAAACGGGGAACAAATGACTGGCGTAACTGTGACTCTCTTAAGGTACCCAAATGCCTCGCCAACAGGCGAAACACAGCGGCAAACTCGACAAGCTCCCGGCAGGAGTACCGTGAAAGTCTTTATGTCGACAGATAATGGCGTAACGCTTCAGGTGAACTGGCCAGCCAGAGTAAGTTAGAAAATGTGACTGTGGCAAAACGGGGAGCAACTGACTGGGGTAACTATGACTCTCTTAAGGTAGCCAAATGCCTCGTCAACAGGCGAAATACATCGGCAAACTCGAGAAGCTACCGGCAGGAGTACTGTGAAAGTCTTTATGTCGACAGATAATGGCGTATCGCTTCAGGTGAACTGGCCAGCCACAGTAAGCTTGAAAATGTGACTGTGGCAAAACTTGGAGCAACTGACTGGAGTAACTATGACTCTCTTAAGGTAGCCAAATGCCTCGTCAACAGGCGAAAAAAATGGGCAAACTCGAGACGCTACCGGCAGGAGTACTGTGAAAGTCTATATATTGACAGATAATTGCGTATCGCTTCAGGTGAGCTGCTAGAGGAAGCTTGAAAATGTGACTGTGGTAAAACGGGGAACAAATGACTGGCGTAACTGTGACTCTCTTAAGGTACCCAAATGCCTCGCCAACAGGCGAAACACAGCGGCAAACTCGACAAGCTCCCGGCAGGAGTACCGTGAAAGTCTTTATGTCGACAGATAATGGCGTATCGCTTCAGGTGAACTGGCCAGCCAGAGTAAGTTTGAAAATGTGACTGTGGCAAAACGGGGAGCAACTGACTGGGGTAACTATGACTCTCTTAAGGTAGCCAAATGCCTCGTCAACAGGCGAAATACATCGGCAAACTCGAGAAGCTACCGGCAGGAGTACTGTGAAAGTCTTTATGTCGACAGATAATGGCGTATCGCTTCAGGTGAACTGGCCAGCCACAGTAAGCTTGAAAATGTGACTGTGGCAAAACTTGGAGCAACTGACTGGAGTAACTATGACTCTCTTAAGGTAGCCAAATGCCTCGTCAACAGGCGAAAAAAATGGGCAAACTCGAGACGCTACCGGCAGGAGTACTGTGAAAGTCTATATATTGACAGATAATTGCGTATCGCTTCAGGTGAGCTGCTAGAGGAAGCTTGAAAATGTGACTGTGGTAAAACGGGGAACAAATGACTGGCGTAACTGTGACTCTCTTAAGGTACCCAAATGCCTCGCCAACAGGCGAAACACAGCGGCAAACTCGACAAGCTCCCGGCAGGAGTACCGTGAAAGTCTTTATGTCGACAGATAATGGCGTAACGCTTCAGGTGAACTGGCCAGCCAGAGTAAGTTAGAAAATGTGACTGTGGCAAAACGGGGAGCAACTGACTGGGGTAACTATGACTCTCTTAAGGTAGCCAAATGCCTCGTCAACAGGCGAAATACATCGGCAAACTCGAGAAGCTACCGGCAGGAGTACTGTGAAAGTCTTTATGTCGACAGATAATGGCGTATCGCTTCAGGTGAACTGGCCAGCCACAGTAAGCTTGAAAATGTGACTGTGGCAAAACTTGGAGCAACTGACTGGAGTAACTATGACTCTCTTAAGGTAGCCAAATGCCTCGTCAACAGGCGAAAAAAATGGGCAAACTCGAGACGCTACCGGCAGGAGTACTGTGAAAGTCTATATATTGACAGATAATTGCGTATCGCTTCAGGTGAGCTGCTAGAGGAAGCTTGAAAATGTGACTGTGGTAAAACGGGGAACAAATGACTGGCGTAACTGTGACTCTCTTAAGGTACCCAAATGCCTCGCCAACAGGCGAAACACAGCGGCAAACTCGACAAGCTCCCGGCAGGAGTACCGTGAAAGTCTTTATGTCGACAGATAATGGCGTATCGCTTCAGGTGAACTGGCCAGCCAGAGTAAGTTTGAAAATGTGACTGTGGCAAAACGGGGAGCAACTGACTGGGGTAACTATGACTCTCTTAAGGTAGCCAAATGCCTCGTCAACAGGCGAAATACATCGGCAAACTCGAGAAGCTACCGGCAGGAGTACTGTGAAAGTCTTTATGTCGACAGATAATGGCGTATCGCTTCAGGTGAACTGGCCAGCCACAGTAAGCTTGAAAATGTGACTGTGGCAAAACTTGGAGCAACTGACTGGAGTAACTATGACTCTCTTAAGGTAGCCAAATGCCTCGTCAACAGGCGAAAAAAATGGGCAAACTCGAGACGCTACCGGCAGGAGTACTGTGAAAGTCTATATATTGACAGATAATTGCGTATCGCTTCAGGTGAGCTGCTAGAGGAAGCTTGAAAATGTGACTGTGGTAAAACGGGGAACAAATGACTGGCGTAACTGTGACTCTCTTAAGGTACCCAAATGCCTCGCCAACAGGCGAAACACAGCGGCAAACTCGACAAGCTCCCGGCAGGAGTACCGTGAAAGTCTTTATGTCGACAGATAATGGCGTAACGCTTCAGGTGAACTGGCCAGCCAGAGTAAGTTAGAAAATGTGACTGTGGCAAAACGGGGAGCAACTGACTGGGGTAACTATGACTCTCTTAAGGTAGCCAAATGCCTCGTCAACAGGCGAAATACATCGGCAAACTCGAGAAGCTACCGGCAGGAGTACTGTGAAAGTCTTTATGTCGACAGATAATGGCGTATCGCTTCAGGTGAACTGGCCAGCCACAGTAAGCTTGAAAATGTGACTGTGGCAAAACTTGGAGCAACTGACTGGAGTAACTATGACTCTCTTAAGGTAGCCAAATGCCTCGTCAACAGGCGAAAAAAATGGGCAAACTCGAGACGCTACCGGCAGGAGTACTGTGAAAGTCTATATATTGACAGATAATTGCGTATCGCTTCAGGTGAGCTGCTAGAGGAAGCTTGAAAATGTGACTGTGGTAAAACGGGGAACAAATGACTGGCGTAACTGTGACTCTCTTAAGGTACCCAAATGCCTCGCCAACAGGCGAAACACAGCGGCAAACTCGACAAGCTCCCGGCAGGAGTACCGTGAAAGTCTTTATGTCGACAGATAATGGCGTAACGCTTCAGGTGAACTGGCCAGCCAGAGTAAGTTAGAAAATGTGACTGTGGCAAAACGGGGAGCAACTGACTGGGGTAACTATGACTCTCTTAAGGTAGCCAAATGCCTCGTCAACAGGCGAAATACATCGGCAAACTCGAGAAGCTACCGGCAGGAGTACTGTGAAAGTCTTTATGTCGACAGATAATGGCGTATCGCTTCAGGTGAACTGGCCAGCCACAGTAAGCTTGAAAATGTGACTGTGGCAAAACTTGGAGCAAGTGACTGGAGTAACTATGACTCTCTTAAGGTAGCCAAATGCCTCGTCAACAGGCGAAAAAAATGGGCAAACTCGAGACGCTACCGGCAGGAGTACTGTGAAAGTCTATATATTGACAGATAATTGCGTATCGCTTCAGGTGAGCTGCTAGAGGAAGCTTGAAAATGTGACTGTGGTAAAACGGGGAACAAATGACTGGCGTAACTGTGACTCTCTTAAGGTACCCAAATGCCTCGCCAACAGGCGAAACACAGCGGCAAACTCGACAAGCTCCCGGCAGGAGTACCGTGAAAGTCTTTATGTCGACAGATAATGGCGTAACGCTTCAGGTGAACTGGCCAGCCAGAGTAAGTTTGAAAATGTGACTGTGGCAAAACGGGGAGCAACTGACTGGGGTAACTATGACTCTCTTAAGGTAGCCAAATGCCTCGTCAACAGGCGAAATACATCGGCAAACTCGAGAAGCTACCGGCAGGAGTACTGTGAAAGTCTTTATGTCGACAGATAATGGCGTATCGCTTCAGGTGAACTGGCCAGCCACAGTAAGCTTGAAAATGTGACTGTGGCAAAACTTGGAGCAACTGACTGGAGTAACTATGACTCTCTTAAGGTAGCCAAATGCCTCGTCAACAGGCGAAAAAAATGGGCAAACTCGAGACGCTACCGGCAGGAGTACTGTGAAAGTCTATATATTGACAGATAATTGCGTATCGCTTCAGGTGAGCTGCTAGAGGAAGCTTGAAAATGTGACTGTGGTAAAACGGGGAACAAATGACTGGCGTAACTGTGACTCTCTTAAGGTACCCAAATGCCTCGCCAACAGGCGAAACACAGCGGCAAACTCGACAAGCTCCCGGCAGGAGTACCGTGAAAGTCTTTATGTCGACAGATAATGGCGTATCGCTTCAGGTGAACTGGCCAGCCAGAGTAAGTTTGAAAATGTGACTGTGGCAAAACGGGGAGCAACTGACTGGGGTAACTATGACTCTCTTAAGGTAGCCAAATGCCTCGTCAACAGGCGAAATACATCGGCAAACTCGAGAAGCTACCGGCAGGAGTACTGTGAAAGTCTTTATGTCGACAGATAATGGCGTATCGCTTCAGGTGAACTGGCCAGCCACAGTAAGCTTGAAAATGTGACTGTGGCAAAACTTGGAGCAACTGACTGGAGTAACTATGACTCTCTTAAGGTAGCCAAATGCCTCGTCAACAGGCGAAAAAAATGGGCAAACTCGAGACGCTACCGGCAGGAGTACTGTGAAAGTCTATATATTGACAGATAATTGCGTATCGCTTCAGGTGAGCTGCTAGAGGAAGCTTGAAAATGTGACTGTGGTAAAACGGGGAACAAATGACTGGCGTAACTGTGACTCTCTTAAGGTACCCAAATGCCTCGCCAACAGGCGAAACACAGCGGCAAACTCGACAAGCTCCCGGCAGGAGTACCGTGAAAGTCTTTATGTCGACAGATAATGGCGTATCGCTTCAGGTGAACTGGCCAGCCAGAGTAAGTTTGAAAATGTGACTGTGGCAAAACGGGGAGCAACTGACTGGGGTAACTATGACTCTCTTAAGGTAGCCAAATGCCTCGTCAACAGGCGAAATACATCGGCAAACTCGAGAAGCTACCGGCAGGAGTACTGTGAAAGTCTTTATGTCGACAGATAATGGCGTATCGCTTCAGGTGAACTGGCCAGCCACAGTAAGCTTGAAAATGTGACTGTGGCAAAACTTGGAGCAACTGACTGGAGTAACTATGACTCTCTTAAGGTAGCCAAATGCCTCGTCAACAGGCGAAAAAAATGGGCAAACTCGAGACGCTACCGGCAGGAGTACTGTGAAAGTCTATATATTGACAGATAATTGCGTATCGCTTCAGGTGAGCTGCTAGAGGAAGCTTGAAAATGTGACTGTGGTAAAACGGGGAACAAATGACTGGCGTAACTGTGACTCTCTTAAGGTACCCAAATGCCTCGCCAACAGGCGAAACACAGCGGCAAACTCGACAAGCTCCCGGCAGGAGTACCGTGAAAGTCTTTATGTCGACAGATAATGGCGTAACGCTTCAGGTGAACTGGCCAGCCAGAGTAAGTTAGAAAATGTGACTGTGGCAAAACGGGGAGCAACTGACTGGGGTAACTATGACTCTCTTAAGGTAGCCAAATGCCTCGTCAACAGGCGAAATACATCGGCAAACTCGAGAAGCTACCGGCAGGAGTACTGTGAAAGTCTTTATGTCGACAGATAATGGCGTATCGCTTCAGGTGAACTGGCCAGCCACAGTAAGCTTGAAAATGTGACTGTGGCAAAACTTGGAGCAACTGACTGGAGTAACTATGACTCTCTTAAGGTAGCCAAATGCCTCGTCAACAGGCGAAAAAAATGGGCAAACTCGAGACGCTACCGGCAGGAGTACTGTGAAAGTCTATATATTGACAGATAATTGCGTATCGCTTCAGGTGAGCTGCTAGAGGAAGCTTGAAAATGTGACTGTGGTAAAACGGGGAACAAATGACTGGCGTAACTGTGACTCTCTTAAGGTACCCAAATGCCTCGCCAACAGGCGAAACACAGCGGCAAACTCGACAAGCTCCCGGCAGGAGTACCGTGAAAGTCTTTATGTCGACAGATAATGGCGTATCGCTTCAGGTGAACTGGCCAGCCAGAGTAAGTTTGAAAATGTGACTGTGGCAAAACGGGGAGCAACTGACTGGGGTAACTATGACTCTCTTAAGGTAGCCAAATGCCTCGTCAACAGGCGAAATACATCGGCAAACTCGAGAAGCTACCGGCAGGAGTACTGTGAAAGTCTTTATGTCGACAGATAATGGCGTATCGCTTCAGGTGAACTGGCCAGCCACAGTAAGCTTGAAAATGTGACTGTGGCAAAACTTGGAGCAACTGACTGGAGTAACTATGACTCTCTTAAGGTAGCCAAATGCCTCGTCAACAGGCGAAAAAAATGGGCAAACTCGAGACGCTACCGGCAGGAGTACTGTGAAAGTCTATATATTGACAGATAATTGCGTATCGCTTCAGGTGAGCTGCTAGAGGAAGCTTGAAAATGTGACTGTGGTAAAACGGGGAACAAATGACTGGCGTAACTGTGACTCTCTTAAGGTACCCAAATGCCTCGCCAACAGGCGAAACACAGCGGCAAACTCGACAAGCTCCCGGCAGGAGTACCGTGAAAGTCTTTATGTCGACAGATAATGGCGTAACGCTTCAGGTGAACTGGCCAGCCAGAGTAAGTTTGAAAATGTGACTGTGGCAAAACGGGGAGCAACTGACTGGGGTAACTATGACTCTCTTAAGGTAGCCAAATGCCTCGTCAACAGGCGAAATACATCGGCAAACTCGAGAAGCTACCGGCAGGAGTACTGTGAAAGTCTTTATGTCGACAGATAATGGCGTATCGCTTCAGGTGAACTGGCCAGCCACAGTAAGCTTGAAAATGTGACTGTGGCAAAACTTGGAGCAACTGACTGGAGTAACTATGACTCTCTTAAGGTAGCCAAATGCCTCGTCAACAGGCGAAAAAAATGGGCAAACTCGAGACGCTACCGGCAGGAGTACTGTGAAAGTCTATATATTGACAGATAATTGCGTATCGCTTCAGGTGAGCTGCTAGAGGAAGCTTGAAAATGTGACTGTGGTAAAACGGGGAACAAATGACTGGCGTAACTGTGACTCTCTTAAGGTACCCAAATGCCTCGCCAACAGGCGAAACACAGCGGCAAACTCGACAAGCTCCCGGCAGGAGTACCGTGAAAGTCTTTATGTCGACAGATAATGGCGTATCGCTTCAGGTGAACTGGCCAGCCAGAGTAAGTTTGAAAATGTGACTGTGGCAAAACGGGGAGCAACTGACTGGGGTAACTATGACTCTCTTAACGTAGCCAAATGCCTCGTCAACAGGCGAAATACATCGGCAAACTCGAGAAGCTACCGGCAGGAGTACTGTGAAAGTCTTTATGTCGACAGATAATGGCGTATCGCTTCAGGTGAACTGGCCAGCCACAGTAAGCTTGAAAATGTGACTGTGGCAAAACTTGGAGCAACTGACTGGAGTAACTATGACTCTCTTAAGGTAGCCAAATGCCTCGTTAACAGGCGAAAAAAATGGGCAAACTCGAGACGCTACCGGCAGGAGTACTGTGAAAGTCTATATATTGACAGATAATTGCGTATCGCTTCAGGTGAGCTGCTAGAGGAAGCTTGAAAATGTGACTGTGGTAAAACGGGGAACAAATGACTGGCGTAACTGTGACTCTCTTAAGGTACCCAAATGCCTCGCCAACAGGCGAAACACAGCGGCAAACTCGACAAGCTCCCGGCAGGAGTACCGTGAAAGTCTTTATGTCGACAGATAATGGCGTATCGCTTCAGGTGAACTGGCCAGCCAGAGTAAGTTTGAAAATGTGACTGTGGCAAAACGGGGAGCAACTGACTGGGGTAACTATGACTCTCTTAAGGTAGCCAAATGCCTCGTCAACAGGCGAAATACATCGGCAAACTCGAGAAGCTACCGGCAGGAGTACTGTGAAAGTCTTTATGTCGACAGATAATGGCGTATCGCTTCAGGTGAACTGGCCAGCCACAGTAAGCTTGAAAATGTGACTGTGGCAAAACTTGGAGCAACTGACTGGAGTAACTATGACTCTCTTAAGGTAGCCAAATGCCTCGTCAACAGGCGAAAAAAATGGGCAAACTCGAGACGCTACCGGCAGGAGTACTGTGAAAGTCTATATATTGACAGATAATTGCGTATCGCTTCAGGTGAGCTGCTAGAGGAAGCTTGAAAATGTGACTGTGGTAAAACGGGGAACAAATGACTGGCGTAACTGTGACTCTCTTAAGGTACCCAAATGCCTCGCCAACAGGCGAAACACAGCGGCAAACTCGACAAGCTCCCGGCAGGAGTACCGTGAAAGTCTTTATGTCGACAGATAATGGCGTAACGCTTCAGGTGAACTGGCCAGCCAGAGTAAGTTTGAAAATGTGACTGTGGCAAAACGGGGAGCAACTGACTGGGGTAACTATGACTCTCTTAAGGTAGCCAAATGCCTCGTCAACAGGCGAAATACATCGGCAAACTCGAGAAGCTACCGGCAGGAGTACTGTGAAAGTCTTTATGTCGACAGATAATGGCGTATCGCTTCAGGTGAACTGGCCAGCCACAGTAAGCTTGAAAATGTGACTGTGGCAAAACTTGGAGCAACTGACTGGAGTAACTATGACTCTCTTAAGGTAGCCAAATGCCTCGTCAACAGGCGAAAAAAATGGGCAAACTCGAGACGCTACCGGCAGGAGTACTGTGAAAGTCTATATATTGACAGATAATTGCGTATCGCTTCAGGTGAGCTGCTAGAGGAAGCTTGAAAATGTGACTGTGGTAAAACGGGGAACAAATGACTGGCGTAACTGTGACTCTCTTAAGGTACCCAAATGCCTCGCCAACAGGCGAAACACAGCGGCAAACTCGACAAGCTCCCGGCAGGAGTACCGTGAAAGTCTTTATGTCGACAGATAATGGCGTATCGCTTCAGGTGAACTGGCCAGCCAGAGTAAGTTTGAAAATGTGACTGTGGCAAAACGGGGAGCAACTGACTGGGGTAACTATGACTCTCTTAACGTAGCCAAATGCCTCGTCAACAGGCGAAATACATCGGCAAACTCGAGAAGCTACCGGCAGGAGTACTGTGAAAGTCTTTATGTCGACAGATAATGGCGTATCGCTTCAGGTGAACTGGCCAGCCACAGTAAGCTTGAAAATGTGACTGTGGCAAAACTTGGAGCAACTGACTGGAGTAACTATGACTCTCTTAAGGTAGCCAAATGCCTCGTCAACAGGCGAAAAAAATGGGCAAACTCGAGACGCTACCGGCAGGAGTACTGTGAAAGTCTATATATTGACAGATAATTGCGTATCGCTTCAGGTGAGCTGCTAGAGGAAGCTTGAAAATGTGACTGTGGTAAAACGGGGAACAAATGACTGGCGTAACTGTGACTCTCTTAAGGTACCCAAATGCCTCGCCAACAGGCGAAACACAGCGGCAAACTCGACAAGCTCCCGGCAGGAGTACCGTGAAAGTCTTTATGTCGACAGATAATGGCGTATCGCTTCAGGTGAACTGGCCAGCCAGAGTAAGTTTGAAAATGTGACTGTGGCAAAACGGGGAGCAACTGACTGGGGTAACTATGACTCTCTTAAGGTAGCCAAATGCCTCGTCAACAGGCGAAATACATCGGCAAACTCGAGAAGCTACCGGCAGGAGTACTGTGAAAGTCTTTATGTCGACAGATAATGGCGTATCGCTTCAGGTGAACTGGCCAGCCACAGTAAGCTTGAAAATGTGACTGTGGCAAAACTTGGAGCAACTGACTGGAGTAACTATGACTCTCTTAAGGTAGCCAAATGCCTCGTCAACAGGCGAAAAAAATGGGCAAACTCGAGACGCTACCGGCAGGAGTACTGTGAAAGTCTATATATTGACAGATAATTGCGTATCGCTTCAGGTGAGCTGCTAGAGGAAGCTTGAAAATGTGACTGTGGTAAAACGGGGAACAAATGACTGGCGTAACTGTGACTCTCTTAAGGTACCCAAATGCCTCGCCAACAGGCGAAACACAGCGGCAAACTCGACAAGCTCCCGGCAGGAGTACCGTGAAAGTCTTTATGTCGACAGATAATGGCGTAACGCTTCAGGTGAACTGGCCAGCCAGAGTAAGTTAGAAAATGTGACTGTGGCAAAACGGGGAGCAACTGACTGGGGTAACTATGACTCTCTTAAGGTAGCCAAATGCCTCGTCAACAGGCGAAATACATCGGCAAACTCGAGAAGCTACCGGCAGGAGTACTGTGAAAGTCTTTATGTCGACAGATAATGGCGTATCGCTTCAGGTGAACTGGCCAGCCACAGTAAGCTTGAAAATGTGACTGTGGCAAAACTTGGAGCAACTGACTGGAGTAACTATGACTCTCTTAAGGTAGCCAAATGCCTCGTCAACAGGCGAAAAAAATGGGCAAACTCGAGACGCTACCGGCAGGAGTACTGTGAAAGTCTATATATTGACAGATAATTGCGTATCGCTTCAGGTGAGCTGCTAGAGGAAGCTTGAAAATGTGACTGTGGTAAAACGGGGAACAAATGACTGGCGTAACTGTGACTCTCTTAAGGTACCCAAATGCCTCGCCAACAGGCGAAACACAGCGGCAAACTCGACAAGCTCCCGGCAGGAGTACCGTGAAAGTCTTTATGTCGACAGATAATGGCGTATCGCTTCAGGTGAACTTTCCAGAGTAAGCTTGAAAATGTCATTGTGGAAAACGGGGAACAATTGGCAGGAGTAACGGTGAGACACTGGCACGAGTAACTATGACTCTCTTAAGGAAGCCAAATGCCTCGTCAACAGGCGAAATACATCGACAAACTCGAGAAGTTCCCGGCTGGCGTACTGTGAATGTCTTTATGTCGACAGTTAATGGCGTATCGATCCATGTGAACTGGCCAAAGTACGCTAGCAGATGTGACGGTTGTAAAACGGTCAGCACCCGACAGGAGTAACTATGACTCAATAAAGGGACCCAAATGCCTCGTCAACAGTTGAGATACATTTGCAAACTGGAGGAGCTCTTAGCAGGAGTACTGTGAATGTCATAATGTCGACAAATAATAACGTATCGCTTGTGGTGAACTGGTCAGAGTAAGCTCGTAGTTGTGACTGTTGTAAAACGGGGAGAAACTGACAGGAGTAACTACGACTCTCTTAAGGTAGCCAAATGTCTCGTCAACAACCGAGATACATCGCCAAACTCGAGAAGTTCAGGGCAGGCGTACTGTGAATGTCTTTATGTCGACAGTTAATGGCGTATCGATTCAGGTGAACTGGCCAGTGTAAGCTTGTAGATGTGACTGTTGTAAAACGGGGAGCGACCGACAGGAGTAACTATGCCTCTCTCAAGGTAGCCAAATGCCTCGTCAACAGGCGAAATACATCAGCAAACACGAGAAGCTCCCGGCGGGAATACTGTGGAAGTCTTTATGTTGACAGATAATGGCGTATCGCTTCAGGAGAACTGGCTAAAGGAAGCTGAAAATGTGACTGTGGTAAAACGGGGTGCAACCGACAGGAGAAACTATGACTCTCTTAAGGTAGCCATATGCCTCGTCAACAGGCGAAATACATAGGCAAACACGAGGAGCTCCCGGGAGGAGTACTGTGAAAGTCATTATGTTGACAGATAATGGCGTATCGCCTCAGGTGAACTAGCCAGAGTAAGCTTGAAAATGTCATTGTGGAAAACCGGGAACAATTAGCAGGAGTAACGGTGAGACACTGGCACGAGTAACTATGAATCTCTTAAGGTAGCCAAATGCCCCGTCAACAGGCGAAATACATCGGCAAATTCGAGAAGCTCCCGGCAGGAGTACTGTGAAAGTCTTTATGTCGACAGTTAATGGCGTATCGATTCAGGTGAACTGGCCAGAGTAAGCTTCTAGATGTGACTGTTGTAAAACGGGGAGCAACCGACAGGAGAAACTATGACTCTCTTAAGGTAGCCATATGCCTCGTCAACAGGCGAAATACATCGGCAAACTCGAGAAGCTACCGGCAGGAGTAATGTGAAAGGCTTTATGTCGACAGATAATGGCGTATCGCTTCAGGTGAACTGGCCAGCCACAATAAGCTTGAAAATGTGACTGTGGCAAAACTTGGAGCAACTGACTGGAGTAACTATGACTCTCTTAAGGTAGCCAAATGGCCCTCAACAGGCGAAAAAAATGGGCAAACTCGAGACGCTACCGGCAGGAGTACTGTGAAAGTCTATATATTGACAGATAATTGCGTATCGCTTCAGGTGAGCTGCTAGAGGAAGCTTGAAAATGTGACTGTGGTAAAACGGGGAACAAATGACTGGCGTAACTGTGACTCTCTTAAGTTACCCAAATGCCTCGCCAACAGGCGAAACACATCGGCAAACTCGACAAGCTCCCGGCAGGAGTACCGTGAAAGTCTTTATGTCGACAGATAATGGCGTATCGCTTCAGGTGAACTTTCCAGAGTAAGCTTGAAAATGACATTGTGGAAAACGGGGAACAATTGGCAGGAGTAACGGTGAGACACTGGCACGAGTAACTATGACTCTCTTAAGGAAGCCAAATGCCTCGTCAACAGGCGAAATACATCGACAAACTCGAGAAGTTCCCGGCTGGCGTACTGTGAATGTCTTTATGTCGACAGTTAATGGCGTATCGATCCATGTGAACTGGACAAAGTAAGCTAGCAGATGTGACGGTTGTAAAACGGTCAGCACCCGACAGGAGTAACTATGACTCAATAAAGGGACCCAAATGCCTCGTCAACAGTTGAGATACATTTGCAAACTGGAGGAGCTCTTAGCAGGAGTACTGTGAATGTCATAATGTCGACAAATAATAACGTATCGCTTGTGGTGAACTGGTCAGAGTAAGCTCGTAGTTGTGACTGTTGTAAAACGGGGAGAAACTGACAGGAGTAACTACGACTCTCTTAAGGTAGCCAAATGTCTCGTCAACAACCGAGATACATCGCCAAACTCGAGAAGTTCAGGGCAGGCGTACTGTGAATGTCTTTATGTCGACAGTTAATGGCGTATCGATTCAGGTGAACTGGCCAGTGTAAGCTTGTAGATGTGACTGTTGTAAAACGGGGAGCGACCGACAGGAGTAACTATGCCTCTCTCAAGGTAGCCAAATGCCTCGTCAACAGGCGAAATACATCAGCAAACACGAGAAGCTCCCGGCGGGAATACTGTGGAAGTCTTTATGTTGACAGATAATGGCGTATCGCTTCAGGAGAACTGGCTAAAGGAAGCTGAAAATGTGACTGTGGTAAAACGGGGTGCAACCGACAGGAGAAACTATGACTCTCTTAAGGTAGCCATATGCCTCGTCAACAGGCGAAATACATAGGCAAACTCGACAAGCTCCCGGGAGGAGTACTGTGAAAGTCATTATGTTGACAGATAATGGCGTATCGCCTCAGGTGAACTAGCCAGAGTAAGCTTGAAAATGTCATTGTGGAAAACCGGGAACAATTAGCAGGAGTAACGGTGAGACACTGGCACGAGTAACTATGAATCTCTTAAGGTAGCCAAATGCCCCGTCAACAGGCGAAATACATCGGCAAATTCGAGAAGCTCCCGGCAGGAGTACTGTGAAAGTCTTTATGTCGACAGTTAATGGCGTATCGATTCAGGTGAACTGGCCAGAGTAAGCTTCTAGATGTGACTGTTGTAAAACGGGGAGCAACCGACAGGAGAAACTATGACTCTCTTAAGGTAGCCATATGCCTCGTCAACAGGCGAAATACATAGGCAAACACGAGGAGCTCCCGGGAGGAGTACTGTGAAAGTCATTATGTTGACAGATAATGGCGTATCGCCTCAGGTGAACTAGCCAGAGTAAGCTTGAAAATGTCATTGTGGAAAACCGGGAACAATTAGCAGGAGTAACGGTGAGACACTGGCACGAGTAACTATGAATCTCTTAAGGTAGCCAAATGCCCCGTCAACAGGCGAAATACATCGGCAAATTCGAGAAGCTCCCGGCAGGAGTACTGTGAAAGTCTTTATGTCGACAGTTAATGGCGTATCGATTCAGGTGAACTGGCCAGAGTAAGCTTCTAGATGTGACTGTTGTAAAACGGGGAGCAACCGACAGGAGAAACTATGACTCTCTTAAGGTAGCCATATGCCTCGTCAACAGGCGAAATACATCGGCAAACTCGAGAAGCTACCGGCAGGAGTAATGTGAAAGTCTTTATGTCGACAGATAATGGCGTATCGCTTCAGGTGAACTGGCCAGCCACAATAAGCTTGAAAATGTGACTGTGGCAAAACTTGGAGCAACTGACTGGAGTAACTATGACTCTCTTAAGGTAGCCAAATGGCCCTCAACAGGCGAAAAAAATGGGCAAACTCGAGACGCTACCGGCAGGAGTACTGTGAAAGTCTATATATTGACAGATAATTGCGTATCGCTTCAGGTGAGCTGCTAGAGGAAGCTTGAAAATGTGACTGTGGTAAAACGGGGAACAAATGACTGGCGTAACTGTGACTCTCTTAAGTTACCCAAATGCCTCGCCAACAGGCGAAACACATCGGCAAACTCGACAAGCTCCCGGCAGGAGTACCGTGAAAGTCTTTATGTCGACAGATAATGGCGTATCGCTTCAGGTGAACTTTCCAGAGTAAGCTTGAAAATGTCATTGTGGAAAACGGGGAACAATTGGCAGGAGTAACGGTGAGACACTGGCACGAGTAACTATGACTCTCTTAAGGAAGCCAAATGCCTCGTCAACAGGCGAAATACATCGACAAACTCGAGAAGTTCCCGGCTGGCGTACTGTGAATGTCTTTATGTCGACAGTTAATGGCGTATCGATCCATGTGAACTGGCCAAAGTACGCTAGCAGATGTGACGGTTGTAAAACGGTCAGCACCCGACAGGAGTAACTATGACTCAATAAAGGGACCCAAATGCCTCGTCAACAGTTGAGATACATTTGCAAACTGGAGGAGCTCTTAGCAGGAGTACTGTGAATGTCATAATGTCGACAAATAATAACGTATCGCTTGTGGTGAACTGGTCAGAGTAAGCTCGTAGTTGTGACTGTTGTAAAACGGGGAGAAACTGACAGGAGTAACTACGACTCTCTTAAGGTAGCCAAATGTCTCGTCAACAACCGAGATACATCGCCAAACTCGAGAAGTTCAGGGCAGGCGTACTGTGAATGTCTTTATGTCGACAGTTAATGGCGTATCGATTCAGGTGAACTGGCCAGTGTAAGCTTGTAGATGTGACTGTTGTAAAACGGGGAGCGACCGACAGGAGTAACTATGCCTCTCTCAAGGTAGCCAAATGCCTCGTCAACAGGCGAAATACATCAGCAAACACGAGAAGCTCCCGGCGGGAATACTGTGGAAGTCTTTATGTTGACAGATAATGGCGTATCGCTTCAGGAGAACTGGCTAAAGGAAGCTGAAAATGTGACTGTGGTAAAACGGGGTGCAACCGACAGGAGAAACTATGACTCTCTTAAGGTAGCCATATGCCTCGTCAACAGGCGAAATACATCGGCAAACTCGAGAAGCTACCGGCAGGAGTAATGTGAAAGTCTTTATGTCGACAGATAATGGCGTATCGCTTCAGGTGAACTGGCCAGCCACAATAAGCTTGAAAATGTGACTGTGGCAAAACTTGGAGCAACTGACTGGAGTAACTATGACTCTCTTAAGGTAGCCAAATGGCCCTCAACAGGCGAAAAAAATGGGCAAACTCGAGACGCTACCGGCAGGAGTACTGTGAAAGTCTATATATTGACAGATAATTGCGTATCGCTTCAGGTGAGCTGCTAGAGGAAGCTTGAAAATGTGACTGTGGTAAAACGGGGAACAAATGACTGGCGTAACTGTGACTCTCTTAAGGTACCCAAATGCCTCGCCAACAGGCGAAACACAGCGGCAAACTCGACAAGCTCCCGGCAGGAGTACCGTGAAAGTCTTTATGTCGACAGATAATGGCGTATCGCTTCAGGTGAACTGGCCAGCCAGAGTAAGTTTGAAAATGTGACTGTGGCAAAACGGGGAGCAACTGACTGGGGTAACTATGACTCTCTTAAGGTAGCCAAATGCCTCGTCAACAGGCGAAATACATCGGCAAACTCGAGAAGCTACCGGCAGGAGTACTGTGAAAGTCTTTATGTCGACAGATAATGGCGTATCGCTTCAGGTGAACTGGCCAGCCACAGTAAGCTTGAAAATGTGACTGTGGCAAAACTTGGAGCAACTGACTGGAGTAACTATGACTCTCTTAAGGTAGCCAAATGCCTCGTCAACAGGCGAAAAAAATGGGCAAACTCGAGACGCTACCGGCAGGAGTACTGTGAAAGTCTATATATTGACAGATAATTGCGTATCGCTTCAGGTGAGCTGCTAGAGGAAGCTTGAAAATGTGACTGTGGTAAAACGGGGAACAAATGACTGGCGTAACTGTGACTCTCTTAAGGTACCCAAATGCCTCGCCAACAGGCGAAACACAGCGGCAAACTCGACAAGCTCCCGGCAGGAGTACCGTGAAAGTCTTTATGTCGACAGATAATGGCGTAACGCTTCAGGTGAACTGGCCAGCCAGAGTAAGTTAGAAAATGTGACTGTGGCAAAACGGGGAGCAACTGACTGGGGTAACTATGACTCTCTTAAGGTAGCCAAATGCCTCGTCAACAGGCGAAATACATCGGCAAACTCGAGAAGCTACCGGCAGGAGTACTGTGAAAGTCTTTATGTCGACAGATAATGGCGTATCGCTTCAGGTGAACTGGCCAGCCACAGTAAGCTTGAAAATGTGACTGTGGCAAAACTTGGAGCAACTGACTGGAGTAACTATGACTCTCTTAAGGTAGCCAAATGCCTCGTCAACAGGCGAAAAAAATGGGCAAACTCGAGACGCTACCGGCAGGAGTACTGTGAAAGTCTATATATTGACAGATAATTGCGTATCGCTTCAGGTGAGCTGCTAGAGGAAGCTTGAAAATGTGACTGTGGTAAAACGGGGAACAAATGACTGGCGTAACTGTGACTCTCTTAAGGTACCCAAATGCCTCGCCAACAGGCGAAACACAGCGGCAAACTCGACAAGCTCCCGGCAGGAGTACCGTGAAAGTCTTTATGTCGACAGATAATGGCGTAACGCTTCAGGTGAACTGGCCAGCCAGAGTAAGTTAGAAAATGTGACTGTGGCAAAACGGGGAGCAACTGACTGGGGTAACTATGACTCTCTTAAGGTAGCCAAATGCCTCGTCAACAGGCGAAATACATCGGCAAACTCGAGAAGCTACCGGCAGGAGTACTGTGAAAGTCTTTATGTCGACAGATAATGGCGTATCGCTTCAGGTGAACTGGCCAGCCACAGTAAGCTTGAAAATGTGACTGTGGCAAAACTTGGAGCAACTGACTGGAGTAACTATGACTCTCTTAAGGTAGCCAAATGCCTCGTCAACAGGCGAAAAAAATGGGCAAACTCGAGACGCTACCGGCAGGAGTACTGTGAAAGTCTATATATTGACAGATAATTGCGTATCGCTTCAGGTGAGCTGCTAGAGGAAGCTTGAAAATGTGACTGTGGTAAAACGGGGAACAAATGACTGGCGTAACTGTGACTCTCTTAAGGTACCCAAATGCCTCGCCAACAGGCGAAACACAGCGGCAAACTCGACAAGCTCCCGGCAGGAGTACCGTGAAAGTCTTTATGTCGACAGATAATGGCGTATCGCTTCAGGTGAACTGGCCAGCCAGAGTAAGTTTGAAAATGTGACTGTGGCAAAACGGGGAGCAACTGACTGGGGTAACTATGACTCTCTTAAGGTAGCCAAATGCCTCGTCAACAGGCGAAATACATCGGCAAACTCGAGAAGCTACCGGCAGGAGTACTGTGAAAGTCTTTATGTCGACAGATAATGGCGTATCGCTTCAGGTGAACTGGCCAGCCACAGTAAGCTTGAAAATGTGACTGTGGCAAAACTTGGAGCAACTGACTGGAGTAACTATGACTCTCTTAAGGTAGCCAAATGCCTCGTCAACAGGCGAAAAAAATGGGCAAACTCGAGACGCTACCGGCAGGAGTACTGTGAAAGTCTATATATTGACAGATAATTGCGTATCGCTTCAGGTGAGCTGCTAGAGGAAGCTTGAAAATGTGACTGTGGTAAAACGGGGAACAAATGACTGGCGTAACTGTGACTCTCTTAAGGTACCCAAATGCCTCGCCAACAGGCGAAACACAGCGGCAAACTCGACAAGCTCCCGGCAGGAGTACCGTGAAAGTCTTTATGTCGACAGATAATGGCGTAACGCTTCAGGTGAACTGGCCAGCCAGAGTAAGTTTGAAAATGTGACTGTGGCAAAACGGGGAGCAACTGACTGGGGTAACTATGACTCTCTTAAGGTAGCCAAATGCCTCGTCAACAGGCGAAATACATCGGCAAACTCGAGAAGCTACCGGCAGGAGTACTGTGAAAGTCTTTATGTCGACAGATAATGGCGTATCGCTTCAGGTGAACTGGCCAGCCACAGTAAGCTTGAAAATGTGACTGTGGCAAAACTTGGAGCAACTGACTGGAGTAACTATGACTCTCTTAAGGTAGCCAAATGCCTCGTCAACAGGCGAAAAAAATGGGCAAACTCGAGACGCTACCGGCAGGAGTACTGTGAAAGTCTATATATTGACAGATAATTGCGTATCGCTTCAGGTGAGCTGCTAGAGGAAGCTTGAAAATGTGACTGTGGTAAAACGGGGAACAAATGACTGGCGTAACTGTGACTCTCTTAAGGTACCCAAATGCCTCGCCAACAGGCGAAACACAGCGGCAAACTCGACAAGCTCCCGGCAGGAGTACCGTGAAAGTCTTTATGTCGACAGATAATGGCGTATCGCTTCAGGTGAACTGGCCAGCCAGAGTAAGTTTGAAAATGTGACTGTGGCAAAACGGGGAGCAACTGACTGGGGTAACTATGACTCTCTTAAGGTAGCCAAATGCCTCGTCAACAGGCGAAATACATCGGCAAACTCGAGAAGCTACCGGCAGGAGTACTGTGAAAGTCTTTATGTCGACAGATAATGGCGTATCGCTTCAGGTGAACTGGCCAGCCACAGTAAGCTTGAAAATGTGACTGTGGCAAAACTTGGAGCAACTGACTGGAGTAACTATGACTCTCTTAAGGTAGCCAAATGCCTCGTCAACAGGCGAAAAAAATGGGCAAACTCGAGACGCTACCGGCAGGAGTACTGTGAAAGTCTATATATTGACAGATAATTGCGTATCGCTTCAGGTGAGCTGCTAGAGGAAGCTTGAAAATGTGACTGTGGTAAAACGGGGAACAAATGACTGGCGTAACTGTGACTCTCTTAAGGTACCCAAATGCCTCGCCAACAGGCGAAACACAGCGGCAAACTCGACAAGCTCCCGGCAGGAGTACCGTGAAAGTCTTTATGTCGACAGATAATGGCGTATCGCTTCAGGTGAACTGGCCAGCCAGAGTAAGTTTGAAAATGTGACTGTGGCAAAACGGGGAGCAACTGACTGGGGTAACTATGACTCTCTTAAGGTAGCCAAATGCCTCGTCAACAGGCGAAATACATCGGCAAACTCGAGAAGCTACCGGCAGGAGTACTGTGAAAGTCTTTATGTCGACAGATAATGGCGTATCGCTTCAGGTGAACTGGCCAGCCACAGTAAGCTTGAAAATGTGACTGTGGCAAAACTTGGAGCAACTGACTGGAGTAACTATGACTCTCTTAAGGTAGCCAAATGCCTCGTCAACAGGCGAAAAAAATGGGCAAACTCGAGACGCTACCGGCAGGAGTACTGTGAAAGTCTATATATTGACAGATAATTGCGTATCGCTTCAGGTGAGCTGCTAGAGGAAGCTTGAAAATGTGACTGTGGTAAAACGGGGAACAAATGACTGGCGTAACTGTGACTCTCTTAAGGTACCCAAATGCCTCGCCAACAGGCGAAACACAGCGGCAAACTCGACAAGCTCCCGGCAGGAGTACCGTGAAAGTCTTTATGTCGACAGATAATGGCGTAACGCTTCAGGTGAACTGGCCAGCCAGAGTAAGTTAGAAAATGTGACTGTGGCAAAACGGGGAGCAACTGACTGGGGTAACTATGACTCTCTTAAGGTAGCCAAATGCCTCGTCAACAGGCGAAATACATCGGCAAACTCGAGAAGCTACCGGCAGGAGTACTGTGAAAGTCTTTATGTCGACAGATAATGGCGTATCGCTTCAGGTGAACTGGCCAGCCACAGTAAGCTTGAAAATGTGACTGTGGCAAAACTTGGAGCAACTGACTGGAGTAACTATGACTCTCTTAAGGTAGCCAAATGCCTCGTCAACAGGCGAAAAAAATGGGCAAACTCGAGACGCTACCGGCAGGAGTACTGTGAAAGTCTATATATTGACAGATAATTGCGTATCGCTTCAGGTGAGCTGCTAGAGGAAGCTTGAAAATGTGACTGTGGTAAAACGTTGAACAAATGACTGGCGTAACTGTGACTCTCTTAAGGTACCCAAATGCCTCGCCAACAGGCGAAACACAGCGGCAAACTCGACAAGCTCCCGGCAGGAGTACCGTGAAAGTCTTTATGTCGACAGATAATGGCGTATCGCTTCAGGTGAACTGGCCAGCCAGAGTAAGTTTGAAAATGTGACTGTGGCAAAACGGGGAGCAACTGACTGGGGTAACTATGACTCTCTTAAGGTAGCCAAATGCCTCGTCAACAGGCGAAATACATCGGCAAACTCGAGAAGCTACCGGCAGGAGTACTGTGAAAGTCTTTATGTCGACAGATAATGGCGTATCGCTTCAGGTGAACTGGCCAGCCACAGTAAGCTTGAAAATGTGACTGTGGCAAAACTTGGAGCAACTGACTGGAGTAACTATGACTCTCTTAAGGTAGCCAAATGCCTCGTCAACAGGCGAAAAAAATGGGCAAACTCGAGACGCTACCGGCAGGAGTACTGTGAAAGTCTATATATTGACAGATAATTGCGTATCGCTTCAGGTGAGCTGCTAGAGGAAGCTTGAAAATGTGACTGTGGTAAAACGGGGAACAAATGACTGGCGTAACTGTGACTCTCTTAAGGTACCCAAATGCCTCGCCAACAGGCGAAACACAGCGGCAAACTCGACAAGCTCCCGGCAGGAGTACCGTGAAAGTCTTTATGTCGACAGATAATGGCGTAACGCTTCAGGTGAACTGGCCAGCCAGAGTAAGTTTGAAAATGTGACTGTGGCAAAACGGGGAGCAACTGACTGGGGTAACTATGACTCTCTTAAGGTAGCCAAATGCCTCGTCAACAGGCGAAATACATCGGCAAACTCGAGAAGCTACCGGCAGGAGTACTGTGAAAGTCTTTATGTCGACAGATAATGGCGTATCGCTTCAGGTGAACTGGCCAGCCACAGTAAGCTTGAAAATGTGACTGTGGCAAAACTTGGAGCAACTGACTGGAGTAACTATGACTCTCTTAAGGTAGCCAAATGCCTCGTCAACAGGCGAAAAAAATGGGCAAACTCGAGACGCTACCGGCAGGAGTACTGTGAAAGTCTATATATTGACAGATAATTGCGTATCGCTTCAGGTGAGCTGCTAGAGGAAGCTTGAAAATGTGACTGTGGTAAAACGGGGAACAAATGACTGGCGTAACTGTGACTCTCTTAAGGTACCCAAATGCCTCGCCAACAGGCGAAACACAGCGGCAAACTCGACAAGCTCCCGGCAGGAGTACCGTGAAAGTCTTTATGTCGACAGATAATGGCGTAACGCTTCAGGTGAACTGGCCAGCCAGAGTAAGTTAGAAAATGTGACTGTGGCAAAACGGGGAGCAACTGACTGGGGTAACTATGACTCTCTTAAGGTAGCCAAATGCCTCGTCAACAGGCGAAATACATCGGCAAACTCGAGAAGCTACCGGCAGGAGTACTGTGAAAGTCTTTATGTCGACAGATAATGGCGTATCGCTTCAGGTGAACTGGCCAGCCACAGTAAGCTTGAAAATGTGACTGTGGCAAAACTTGGAGCAACTGACTGGAGTAACTATGACTCTCTTAAGGTAGCCAAATGCCTCGTCAACAGGCGAAAAAAATGGGCAAACTCGAGACGCTACCGGCAGGAGTACTGTGAAAGTCTATATATTGACAGATAATTGCGTATCGCTTCAGGTGAGCTGCTAGAGGAAGCTTGAAAATGTGACTGTGGTAAAACGGGGAACAAATGACTGGCGTAACTGTGACTCTCTTAAGGTACCCAAATGCCTCGCCAACAGGCGAAACACAGCGGCAAACTCGACAAGCTCCCGGCAGGAGTACCGTGAAAGTCTTTATGTCGACAGATAATGGCGTATCGCTTCAGGTGAACTGGCCAGCCAGAGTAAGTTTGAAAATGTGACTGTGGCAAAACGGGGAGCAACTGACTGGGGTAACTATGACTCTCTTAAGGTAGCCAAATGCCTCGTCAACAGGCGAAATACATCGGCAAACTCGAGAAGCTACCGGCAGGAGTACTGTGAAAGTCTTTATGTCGACAGATAATGGCGTATCGCTTCAGGTGAACTGGCCAGCCACAGTAAGCTTGAAAATGTGACTGTGGCAAAACTTGGAGCAACTGACTGGAGTAACTATGACTCTCTTAAGGTAGCCAAATGCCTCGTCAACAGGCGAAAAAAATGGGCAAACTCGAGACGCTACCGGCAGGAGTACTGTGAAAGTCTATATATTGACAGATAATTGCGTATCGCTTCAGGTGAGCTGCTAGAGGAAGCTTGAAAATGTGACTGTGGTAAAACGGGGAACAAATGACTGGCGTAACTGTGACTCTCTTAAGGTACCCAAATGCCTCGCCAACAGGCGAAACACAGCGGCAAACTCGACAAGCTCCCGGCAGGAGTACCGTGAAAGTCTTTATGTCGACAGATAATGGCGTAACGCTTCAGGTGAACTGGCCAGCCAGAGTAAGTTTGAAAATGTGACTGTGGCAAAACGGGGAGCAACTGACTGGGGTAACTATGACTCTCTTAAGGTAGCCAAATGCCTCGTCAACAGGCGAAATACATCGGCAAACTCGAGAAGCTACCGGCAGGAGTACTGTGAAAGTCTTTATGTCGACAGATAATGGCGTATCGCTTCAGGTGAACTGGCCAGCCACAGTAAGCTTGAAAATGTGACTGTGGCAAAACTTGGAGCAACTGACTGGAGTAACTATGACTCTCTTAAGGTAGCCAAATGCCTCGTCAACAGGCGAAAAAAATGGGCAAACTCGAGACGCTACCGGCAGGAGTACTGTGAAAGTCTATATATTGACAGATAATTGCGTATCGCTTCAGGTGAGCTGCTAGAGGAAGCTTGAAAATGTGACTGTGGTAAAACGGGGAACAAATGACTGGCGTAACTGTGACTCTCTTAAGGTACCCAAATGCCTCGCCAACAGGCGAAACACAGCGGCAAACTCGACAAGCTCCCGGCAGGAGTACCGTGAAAGTCTTTATGTCGACAGATAATGGCGTATCGCTTCAGGTGAACTGGCCAGCCAGAGTAAGTTTGAAAATGTGACTGTGGCAAAACGGGGAGCAACTGACTGGGGTAACTATGACTCTCTTAACGTAGCCAAATGCCTCGTCAACAGGCGAAATACATCGGCAAACTCGAGAAGCTACCGGCAGGAGTACTGTGAAAGTCTTTATGTCGACAGATAATGGCGTATCGCTTCAGGTGAACTGGCCAGCCACAGTAAGCTTGAAAATGTGACTGTGGCAAAACTTGGAGCAACTGACTGGAGTAACTATGACTCTCTTAAGGTAGCCAAATGCCTCGTCAACAGGCGAAAAAAATGGGCAAACTCGAGACGCTACCGGCAGGAGTACTGTGAAAGTCTATATATTGACAGATAATTGCGTATCGCTTCAGGTGAGCTGCTAGAGGAAGCTTGAAATGTGACTGTGGTAAAACGGGGAACAAATGACTGGCGTAACTGTGACTCTCTTAAGGTACCCAAATGCCTCGCCAACAGGCGAAACACAGCGGGCAAACTCGACAAGCTCCCGGCAGGAGTACCGTGAAAGTCTTTATGTCGACAGATAATGGCGTATCGCTTCAGGTGAACTGGCCAGCCAGAGTAAGTTTGAAAATGTGACTGTGGCAAAACGGGGAGCAACTGACTGGGGTAACTATGACTCTCTTAAGGTAGCCAAATGCCTCGTCAACAGGCGAAATACATCGGCAAACTCGAGAAGCTACCGGCAGGAGTACTGTGAAAGTCTTTATGTCGACAGATAATGGCGTATCGCTTCAGGTGAACTGGCCAGCCACAGTAAGCTTGAAAATGTGACTGTGGCAAAACTTGGAGCAACTGACTGGAGTAACTATGACTCTCTTAAGGTAGCCAAATGCCTCGTCAACAGGCGAAAAAAAATGGGCAAACTCGAGACGCTACCGGCAGGAGTACTGTGAAAGTCTATATATTGACAGATAATTGCGTATCGCTTCAGGTGAGCTGCTAGAGGAAGCTTGAAAATGTGACTGTGGTAAAACGGGGAACAAATGACTGGCGTAACTGTGACTCTCTTAAGGTACCCAAATGCCTCGCCAACAGGCGAAACACAGCGGCAAACTCGACAAGCTCCCGGCAGGAGTACCGTGAAAGTCTTTATGTCGACAGATAATGGCGTAACGCTTCAGGTGAACTGGCCAGCCAGAGTAAGTTAGAAAATGTGACTGTGGCAAAACGGGGAGCAACTGACTGGGGTAACTATGACTCTCTTAAGGTAGCCAAATGCCTCGTCAACAGGCGAAATACATCGGCAAACTCGAGAAGCTACGGCAGGAGTACTGTGAAAGTCTTTATGTCGACAGATAATGGCGTATCGCTTCAGGTGAACTGGCCAGCCACAGTAAGCTTGAAAATGTGACTGTGGCAAAACTTGGAGCAACTGACTGGAGTAACTATGACTCTCTTAAGGTAGCCAAATGCCTCGTCAACAGGCGAAAAAAATGGGCAAACTCGAGACGCTACCGGCAGGAGTACTGTGAAAGTCTATATATTGACAGATAATTGCGTATCGCTTCAGGTGAGCTGCTAGAGGAAGCTTGAAAATGTGACTGTGGTAAAACGGGGAACAAATGACTGGCGTAACTGTGACTCTCTTAAGGTACCCAAATGCCTCGCCAACAGGCGAAACACAGCGGCAAACTCGACAAGCTCCCGGCAGGAGTACCGTGAAAGTCTTTATGTCGACAGATAATGGCGTATCGCTTCAGGTGAACTTTCCAGAGTAAGCTTGAAAATGTCATTGTGGAAAACGGGGAACAATTGGCAGGAGTAACGGTGAGACACTGGCACGAGTAACTATGACTCTCTTAAGGAAGCCAAATGCCTCGTCAACAGGCGAAATACATCGACAAACTCGAGAAGTTCCCGGCTGGCGTACTGTGAATGTCTTTATGTCGACAGTTAATGGCGTATCGATCCATGTGAACTGGCCAAAGTACGCTAGCAGATGTGACGGTTGTAAAACGGTCAGCACCCGACAGGAGTAACTATGACTCAATAAAGGGACCCAAATGCCTCGTCAACAGTTGAGATACATTTGCAAACTGGAGGAGCTCTTAGCAGGAGTACTGTGAATGTCATAATGTCGACAAATAATAACGTATCGCTTGTGGTGAACTGGTCAGAGTAAGCTCGTAGTTGTGACTGTTGTAAAACGGGGAGAAACTGACAGGAGTAACTACGACTCTCTTAAGGTAGCCAAATGTCTCGTCAACAACCGAGATACATCGCCAAACTCGAGAAGTTCAGGGCAGGCGTACTGTGAATGTCTTTATGTCGACAGTTAATGGCGTATCGATTCAGGTGAACTGGCCAGTGTAAGCTTGTAGATGTGACTGTTGTAAAACGGGGAGCGACCGACAGGAGTAACTATGCCTCTCTCAAGGTAGCCAAATGCCTCGTCAACAGGCGAAATACATCAGCAAACACGAGAAGCTCCCGGCGGGAATACTGTGGAAGTCTTTATGTTGACAGATAATGGCGTATCGCTTCAGGAGAACTGGCTAAAGGAAGCTGAAAATGTGACTGTGGTAAAACGGGGTGCAACCGACAGGAGAAACTATGACTCTCTTAAGGTAGCCATATGCCTCGTCAACAGGCGAAATACATAGGCAAACACGAGGAGCTCCCGGGAGGAGTACTGTGAAAGTCATTATGTTGACAGATAATGGCGTATCGCCTCAGGTGAACTAGCCAGAGTAAGCTTGAAAATGTCATTGTGGAAAACCGGGAACAATTAGCAGGAGTAACGGTGAGACACTGGCACGAGTAACTATGAATCTCTTAAGGTAGCCAAATGCCCCGTCAACAGGCGAAATACATCGGCAAATTCGAGAAGCTCCCGGCAGGAGTACTGTGAAAGTCTTTATGTCGACAGTTAATGGCGTATCGATTCAGGTGAACTGGCCAGAGTAAGCTTCTAGATGTGACTGTTGTAAAACGGGGAGCAACCGACAGGAGAAACTATGACTCTCTTAAGGTAGCCATATGCCTCGTCAACAGGCGAAATACATCGGCAAACTCGAGAAGCTACCGGCAGGAGTAATGTGAAAGGCTTTATGTCGACAGATAATGGCGTATCGCTTCAGGTGAACTGGCCAGCCACAATAAGCTTGAAAATGTGACTGTGGCAAAACTTGGAGCAACTGACTGGAGTAACTATGACTCTCTTAAGGTAGCCAAATGGCCCTCAACAGGCGAAAAAAATGGGCAAACTCGAGACGCTACCGGCAGGAGTACTGTGAAAGTCTATATATTGACAGATAATTGCGTATCGCTTCAGGTGAGCTGCTAGAGGAAGCTTGAAAATGTGACTGTGGTAAAACGGGGAACAAATGACTGGCGTAACTGTGACTCTCTTAAGTTACCCAAATGCCTCGCCAACAGGCGAAACACATCGGCAAACTCGACAAGCTCCCGGCAGGAGTACCGTGAAAGTCTTTATGTCGACAGATAATGGCGTATCGCTTCAGGTGAACTTTCCAGAGTAAGCTTGAAAATGTCATTGTGGAAAACGGGGAACAATTGGCAGGAGTAACGGTGAGACACTGGCACGAGTAACTATGACTCTCTTAAGGAAGCCAAATGCCTCGTCAACAGGCGAAATACATCGACAAACTCGAGAAGTTCCCGGCTGGCGTACTGTGAATGTCTTTATGTCGACAGTTAATGGCGTATCGATCCATGTGAACTGGACAAAGTAAGCTAGCAGATGTGACGGTTGTAAAACGGTCAGCACCCGACAGGAGTAACTATGACTCAATAAAGGGACCCAAATGCCTCGTCAACAGTTGAGATACATTTGCAAACTGGAGGAGCTCTTAGCAGGAGTACTGTGAATGTCATAATGTCGACAAATAATAACGTATCGCTTGTGGTGAACTGGTCAGAGTAAGCTCGTAGTTGTGACTGTTGTAAAACGGGGAGAAACTGACAGGAGTAACTACGACTCTCTTAAGGTAGCCAAATGTCTCGTCAACAACCGAGATACATCGCCAAACTCGAGAAGTTCAGGGCAGGCGTACTGTGAATGTCTTTATGTCGACAGTTAATGGCGTATCGATTCAGGTGAACTGGCCAGTGTAAGCTTGTAGATGTGACTGTTGTAAAACGGGGAGCGACCGACAGGAGTAACTATGCCTCTCTCAAGGTAGCCAAATGCCTCGTCAACAGGCGAAATACATCAGCAAACACGAGAAGCTCCCGGCGGGAATACTGTGGAAGTCTTTATGTTGACAGATAATGGCGTATCGCTTCAGGAGAACTGGCTAAAGGAAGCTGAAAATGTGACTGTGGTAAAACGGGGTGCAACCGACAGGAGAAACTATGACTCTCTTAAGGTAGCCATATGCCTCGTCAACAGGCGAAATACATAGGCAAACTCGACAAGCTCCCGGGAGGAGTACTGTGAAAGTCATTATGTTGACAGATAATGGCGTATCGCCTCAGGTGAACTAGCCAGAGTAAGCTTGAAAATGTCATTGTGGAAAACCGGGAACAATTAGCAGGAGTAACGGTGAGACACTGGCACGAGTAACTATGAATCTCTTAAGGTAGCCAAATGCCCCGTCAACAGGCGAAATACATCGGCAAATTCGAGAAGCTCCCGGCAGGAGTACTGTGAAAGTCTTTATGTCGACAGTTAATGGCGTATCGATTCAGGTGAACTGGCCAGAGTAAGCTTCTAGATGTGACTGTTGTAAAACGGGGAGCAACCGACAGGAGAAACTATGACTCTCTTAAGGTAGCCATATGCCTCGTCAACAGGCGAAATACATAGGCAAACACGAGGAGCTCCCGGGAGGAGTACTGTGAAAGTCATTATGTTGACAGATAATGGCGTATCGCCTCAGGTGAACTAGCCAGAGTAAGCTTGAAAATGTCATTGTGGAAAACCGGGAACAATTAGCAGGAGTAACGGTGAGACACTGGCACGAGTAACTATGAATCTCTTAAGGTAGCCAAATGCCCCGTCAACAGGCGAAATACATCGGCAAATTCGAGAAGCTCCCGGCAGGAGTACTGTGAAAGTCTTTATGTCGACAGTTAATGGCGTATCGATTCAGGTGAACTGGCCAGAGTAAGCTTCTAGATGTGACTGTTGTAAAACGGGGAGCAACCGACAGGAGAAACTATGACTCTCTTAAGGTAGCCATATGCCTCGTCAACAGGCGAAATACATCGGCAAACTCGAGAAGCTACCGGCAGGAGTAATGTGAAAGTCTTTATGTCGACAGATAATGGCGTATCGCTTCAGGTGAACTGGCCAGCCACAATAAGCTTGAAAATGTGACTGTGGCAAAACTTGGAGCAACTGACTGGAGTAACTATGACTCTCTTAAGGTAGCCAAATGGCCCTCAACAGGCGAAAAAAATGGGCAAACTCGAGACGCTACCGGCAGGAGTACTGTGAAAGTCTATATATTGACAGATAATTGCGTATCGCTTCAGGTGAGCTGCTAGAGGAAGCTTGAAAATGTGACTGTGGTAAAACGGGGAACAAATGACTGGCGTAACTGTGACTCTCTTAAGTTACCCAAATGCCTCGCCAACAGGCGAAACACATCGGCAAACTCGACAAGCTCCCGGCAGGAGTACCGTGAAAGTCTTTATGTCGACAGATAATGGCGTATCGCTTCAGGTGAACTTTCCAGAGTAAGCTTGAAAATGTCATTGTGGAAAACGGGGAACAATTGGCAGGAGTAACGGTGAGACACTGGCACGAGTAACTATGACTCTCTTAAGGAAGCCAAATGCCTCGTCAACAGGCGAAATACATCGACAAACTCGAGAAGTTCCCGGCTGGCGTACTGTGAATGTCTTTATGTCGACAGTTAATGGCGTATCGATCCATGTGAACTGGCCAAAGTACGCTAGCAGATGTGACGGTTGTAAAACGGTCAGCACCCGACAGGAGTAACTATGACTCAATAAAGGGACCCAAATGCCTCGTCAACAGTTGAGATACATTTGCAAACTGGAGGAGCTCTTAGCAGGAGTACTGTGAATGTCATAATGTCGACAAATAATAACGTATCGCTTGTGGTGAACTGGTCAGAGTAAGCTCGTAGTTGTGACTGTTGTAAAACGGGGAGAAACTGACAGGAGTAACTACGACTCTCTTAAGGTAGCCAAATGTCTCGTCAACAACCGAGATACATCGCCAAACTCGAGAAGTTCAGGGCAGGCGTACTGTGAATGTCTTTATGTCGACAGTTAATGGCGTATCGATTCAGGTGAACTGGCCAGTGTAAGCTTGTAGATGTGACTGTTGTAAAACGGGGAGCGACCGACAGGAGTAACTATGCCTCTCTCAAGGTAGCCAAATGCCTCGTCAACAGGCGAAATACATCAGCAAACACGAGAAGCTCCCGGCGGGAATACTGTGGAAGTCTTTATGTTGACAGATAATGGCGTATCGCTTCAGGAGAACTGGCTAAAGGAAGCTGAAAATGTGACTGTGGTAAAACGGGGTGCAACCGACAGGAGAAACTATGACTCTCTTAAGGTAGCCATATGCCTCGTCAACAGGCGAAATACATCGGCAAACTCGAGAAGCTACCGGCAGGAGTAATGTGAAAGTCTTTATGTCGACAGATAATGGCGTATCGCTTCAGGTGAACTGGCCAGCCACAATAAGCTTGAAAATGTGACTGTGGCAAAACTTGGAGCAACTGACTGGAGTAACTATGACTCTCTTAAGGTAGCCAAATGGCCCTCAACAGGCGAAAAAAATGGGCAAACTCGAGACGCTACCGGCAGGAGTACTGTGAAAGTCTATATATTGACAGATAATTGCGTATCGCTTCAGGTGAGCTGCTAGAGGAAGCTTGAAAATGTGACTGTGGTAAAACGGGGAACAAATGACTGGCGTAACTGTGACTCTCTTAAGGTACCCAAATGCCTCGCCAACAGGCGAAACACAGCGGCAAACTCGACAAGCTCCCGGCAGGAGTACCGTGAAAGTCTTTATGTCGACAGATAATGGCGTAACGCTTCAGGTGAACTGGCCAGCCAGAGTAAGTTAGAAAATGTGACTGTGGCAAAACGGGGAGCAACTGACTGGGGTAACTATGACTCTCTTAAGGTAGCCAAATGCCTCGTCAACAGGCGAAATACATCGGCAAACTCGAGAAGCTACCGGCAGGAGTAATGTGAAAGTCTTTATGTCGACAGATAATGGCGTATCGCTTCAGGTGAACTGGCCAGCCACAGTAAGCTTGAAAATGTGACTGTGGCAAAACTTGGAGCAACTGACTGGAGTAACTATGACTCTCTTAAGGTAGCCAAATGCCTCGTCAACAGGCGAAAAAAATGGGCAAACTCGAGACGCTACCGGCAGGAGTACTGTGAAAGTCTATATATTGACAGATAATTGCGTATCGCTTCAGGTGAGCTGCTAGAGGAAGCTTGAAAATGTGACTGTGGTAAAACGGGGAACAAATGACTGGCGTAACTGTGACTCTCTTAAGGTACCCAAATGCCTCGCCAACAGGCGAAACACAGCGGCAAACTCGACAAGCTCCCGGCAGGAGTACCGTGAAAGTCTTTATGTCGACAGATAATGGCGTATCGCTTCAGGTGAACTGGCCAGCCAGAGTAAGTTTGAAAATGTGACTGTGGCAAAACGGGGAGCAACTGACTGGGGTAACTATGACTCTCTTAAGGTAGCCAAATGCCTCGTCAACAGGCGAAATACATCGGCAAACTCGAGAAGCTACCGGCAGGAGTACTGTGAAAGTCTTTATGTCGACAGATAATGGCGTATCGCTTCAGGTGAACTGGCCAGCCACAGTAAGCTTGAAAATGTGACTGTGGCAAAACTTGGAGCAACTGACTGGAGTAACTATGACTCTCTTAAGGTACCCAAATGCCTCGCCAACAGGCGAAACACAGCGGCAAACTCGACAAGCTCCCGGCAGGAGTACCGTGAAAGTCTTTATGTCGACAGATAATGGCGTATCGCTTCAGGTGAACTGGCCAGCCAGAGTAAGTTTGAAAATGTGACTGTGGCAAAACGGGGAGCAACTGACTGGGGTAACTATGACTCTCTTAAGGTAGCCAAATGCCTCGTCAACAGGCGAAATACATCGGCAAACTCGAGAAGCTACCGGCAGGAGTACTGTGAAAGTCTTTATGTCGACAGATAATGGCGTATCGCTTCAGGTGAACTGGCCAGCCACAGTAAGCTTGAAAATGTGACTGTGGCAAAACTTGGAGCAACTGACTGGAGTAACTATGACTCTCTTAAGGTAGCCAAATGCCTCGTCAACAGGCGAAAAAAATGGGCAAACTCGAGACGCTACCGGCAGGAGTACTGTGAAAGTCTATATATTGACAGATAATTGCGTATCGCTTCAGGTGAGCTGCTAGAGGAAGCTTGAAAATGTGACTGTGGTAAAACGGGGAACAAATGACTGGCGTAACTGTGACTCTCTTAAGGTACCCAAATGCCTCGCCAACAGGCGAAACACAGCGGCAAACTCGACAAGCTCCCGGCAGGAGTACCGTGAAAGTCTTTATGTCGACAGATAATGGCGTAACGCTTCAGGTGAACTGGCCAGCCAGAGTAAGTTAGAAAATGTGACTGTGGCAAAACGGGGAGCAACTGACTGGGGTAACTATGACTCTCTTAAGGTAGCCAAATGCCTCGTCAACAGGCGAAATACATCGGCAAACTCGAGAAGCTACCGGCAGGAGTACTGTGAAAGTCTTTATGTCGACAGATAATGGCGTATCGCTTCAGGTGAACTGGCCAGCCACAGTAAGCTTGAAAATGTGACTGTGGCAAAACTTGGAGCAACTGACTGGAGTAACTATGACTCTCTTAAGGTAGCCAAATGCCTCGTCAACAGGCGAAAAAAATGGGCAAACTCGAGACGCTACCGGCAGGAGTACTGTGAAAGTCTATATATTGACAGATAATTGCGTATCGCTTCAGGTGAGCTGCTAGAGGAAGCTTGAAAATGTGACTGTGGTAAAACGGGGAACAAATGACTGGCGTAACTGTGACTCTCTTAAGGTACCCAAATGCCTCGCCAACAGGCGAAACACAGCGGCAAACTCGACAAGCTCCCGGCAGGAGTACCGTGAAAGTCTTTATGTCGACAGATAATGGCGTATCGCTTCAGGTGAACTGGCCAGCCAGAGTAAGTTTGAAAATGTGACTGTGGCAAAACGGGGAGCAACTGACTGGGGTAACTATGACTCTCTTAAGGTAGCCAAATGCCTCGTCAACAGGCGAAATACATCGGCAAACTCGAGAAGCTACCGGCAGGAGTACTGTGAAAGTCTTTATGTCGACAGATAATGGCGTATCGCTTCAGGTGAACTGGCCAGCCACAGTAAGCTTGAAAATGTGACTGTGGCAAAACTTGGAGCAACTGACTGGAGTAACTATGACTCTCTTAAGGTAGCCAAATGCCTCGTCAACAGGCGAAAAAAATGGGCAAACTCGAGACGCTACCGGCAGGAGTACTGTGAAAGTCTATATATTGACAGATAATTGCGTATCGCTTCAGGTGAGCTGCTAGAGGAAGCTTGAAAATGTGACTGTGGTAAAACGGGGAACAAATGACTGGCGTAACTGTGACTCTCTTAAGGTACCCAAATGCCTCGCCAACAGGCGAAACACAGCGGCAAACTCGACAAGCTCCCGGCAGGAGTACCGTGAAAGTCTTTATGTCGACAGATAATGGCGTAACGCTTCAGGTGAACTGGCCAGCCAGAGTAAGTTAGAAAATGTGACTGTGGCAAAACGGGGAGCAACTGACTGGGGTAACTATGACTCTCTTAAGGTAGCCAAATGCCTCGTCAACAGGCGAAATACATCGGCAAACTCGAGAAGCTACCGGCAGGAGTACTGTGAAAGTCTTTATGTCGACAGATAATGGCGTATCGCTTCAGGTGAACTGGCCAGCCACAGTAAGCTTGAAAATGTGACTGTGGCAAAACTTGGAGCAACTGACTGGAGTAACTATGACTCTCTTAAGGTAGCCAAATGCCTCGTCAACAGGCGAAAAAAATGGGCAAACTCGAGACGCTACCGGCAGGAGTACTGTGAAAGTCTATATATTGACAGATAATTGCGTATCGCTTCAGGTGAGCTGCTAGAGGAAGCTTGAAAATGTGACTGTGGTAAAACGGGGAACAAATGACTGGCGTAACTGTGACTCTCTTAAGGTACCCAAATGCCTCGCCAACAGGCGAAACACAGCGGCAAACTCGACAAGCTCCCGGCAGGAGTACCGTGAAAGTCTTTATGTCGACAGATAATGGCGTAACGCTTCAGGTGAACTGGCCAGCCAGAGTAAGTTAGAAAATGTGACTGTGGCAAAACGGGGAGCAACTGACTGGGGTAACTATGACTCTCTTAAGGTAGCCAAATGCCTCGTCAACAGGCGAAATACATCGGCAAACTCGAGAAGCTACCGGCAGGAGTACTGTGAAAGTCTTTATGTCGACAGATAATGGCGTATCGCTTCAGGTGAACTGGCCAGCCACAGTAAGCTTGAAAATGTGACTGTGGCAAAACTTGGAGCAACTGACTGGAGTAACTATGACTCTCTTAAGGTAGCCAAATGCCTCGTCAACAGGCGAAAAAAATGGGCAAACTCGAGACGCTACCGGCAGGAGTACTGTGAAAGTCTATATATTGACAGATAATTGCGTATCGCTTCAGGTGAGCTGCTAGAGGAAGCTTGAAAATGTGACTGTGGTAAAACGGGGAACAAATGACTGGCGTAACTGTGACTCTCTTAAGGTACCCAAATGCCTCGCCAACAGGCGAAACACAGCGGCAAACTCGACAAGCTCCCGGCAGGAGTACCGTGAAAGTCTTTATGTCGACAGATAATGGCGTATCGCTTCAGGTGAACTGGCCAGCCAGAGTAAGTTTGAAAATGTGACTGTGGCAAAACGGGGAGCAACTGACTGGGGTAACTATGACTCTCTTAAGGTAGCCAAATGCCTCGTCAACAGGCGAAATACATCGGCAAACTCGAGAAGCTACCGGCAGGAGTACTGTGAAAGTCTTTATGTCGACAGATAATGGCGTATCGCTTCAGGTGAACTGGCCAGCCACAGTAAGCTTGAAAATGTGACTGTGGCAAAACTTGGAGCAACTGACTGGAGTAACTATGACTCTCTTAAGGTAGCCAAATGCCTCGTCAACAGGCGAAAAAAATGGGCAAACTCGAGACGCTACCGGCAGGAGTACTGTGAAAGTCTATATATTGACAGATAATTGCGTATCGCTTCAGGTGAGCTGCTAGAGGAAGCTTGAAAATGTGACTGTGGTAAAACGGGGAACAAATGACTGGCGTAACTGTGACTCTCTTAAGGTACCCAAATGCCTCGCCAACAGGCGAAACACAGCGGCAAACTCGACAAGCTCCCGGCAGGAGTACCGTGAAAGTCTTTATGTCGACAGATAATGGCGTAACGCTTCAGGTGAACTGGCCAGCCAGAGTAAGTTTGAAAATGTGACTGTGGCAAAACGGGGAGCAACTGACTGGGGTAACTATGACTCTCTTAAGGTAGCCAAATGCCTCGTCAACAGGCGAAATACATCGGCAAACTCGAGAAGCTACCGGCAGGAGTACTGTGAAAGTCTTTATGTCGACAGATAATGGCGTATCGCTTCAGGTGAACTGGCCAGCCACAGTAAGCTTGAAAATGTGACTGTGGCAAAACTTGGAGCAACTGACTGGAGTAACTATGACTCTCTTAAGGTAGCCAAATGCCTCGTCAACAGGCGAAAAAAATGGGCAAACTCGAGACGCTACCGGCAGGAGTACTGTGAAAGTCTATATATTGACAGATAATTGCGTATCGCTTCAGGTGAGCTGCTAGAGGAAGCTTGAAAATGTGACTGTGGTAAAACGGGGAACAAATGACTGGCGTAACTGTGACTCTCTTAAGGTACCCAAATGCCTCGCCAACAGGCGAAACACAGCGGCAAACTCGACAAGCTCCCGGCAGGAGTACCGTGAAAGTCTTTATGTCGACAGATAATGGCGTATCGCTTCAGGTGAACTGGCCAGCCAGAGTAAGTTTGAAAATGTGACTGTGGCAAAACGGGGAGCAACTGACTGGGGTAACTATGACTCTCTTAAGGTAGCCAAATGCCTCGTCAACAGGCGAAATACATCGGCAAACTCGAGAAGCTACCGGCAGGAGTACTGTGAAAGTCTTTATGTCGACAGATAATGGCGTATCGCTTCAGGTGAACTGGCCAGCCACAGTAAGCTTGAAAATGTGACTGTGGCAAAACTTGGAGCAACTGACTGGAGTAACTATGACTCTCTTAAGGTAGCCAAATGCCTCGTCAACAGGCGAAAAAAATGGGCAAACTCGAGACGCTACCGGCAGGAGTACTGTGAAAGTCTATATATTGACAGATAATTGCGTATCGCTTCAGGTGAGCTGCTAGAGGAAGCTTGAAAATGTGACTGTGGTAAAACGGGGAACAAATGACTGGCGTAACTGTGACTCTCTTAAGGTACCCAAATGCCTCGCCAACAGGCGAAACACAGCGGCAAACTCGACAAGCTCCCGGCAGGAGTACCGTGAAAGTCTTTATGTCGACAGATAATGGCGTATCGCTTCAGGTGAACTGGCCAGCCAGAGTAAGTTTGAAAATGTGACTGTGGCAAAACGGGGAGCAACTGACTGGGGTAACTATGACTCTCTTAAGGTAGCCAAATGCCTCGTCAACAGGCGAAATACATCGGCAAACTCGAGAAGCTACCGGCAGGAGTACTGTGAAAGTCTTTATGTCGACAGATAATGGCGTATCGCTTCAGGTGAACTGGCCAGCCACAGTAAGCTTGAAAATGTGACTGTGGCAAAACTTGGAGCAACTGACTGGAGTAACTATGACTCTCTTAAGGTAGCCAAATGCCTCGTCAACAGGCGAAAAAAATGGGCAAACTCGAGACGCTACCGGCAGGAGTACTGTGAAAGTCTATATATTGACAGATAATTGCGTATCGCTTCAGGTGAGCTGCTAGAGGAAGCTTGAAAATGTGACTGTGGTAAAACGGGGAACAAATGACTGGCGTAACTGTGACTCTCTTAAGGTACCCAAATGCCTCGCCAACAGGCGAAACACAGCGGCAAACTCGACAAGCTCCCGGCAGGAGTACCGTGAAAGTCTTTATGTCGACAGATAATGGCGTAACGCTTCAGGTGAACTGGCCAGCCAGAGTAAGTTAGAAAATGTGACTGTGGCAAAACGGGGAGCAACTGACTGGGGTAACTATGACTCTCTTAAGGTAGCCAAATGCCTCGTCAACAGGCGAAATACATCGGCAAACTCGAGAAGCTACCGGCAGGAGTACTGTGAAAGTCTTTATGTCGACAGATAATGGCGTATCGCTTCAGGTGAACTGGCCAGCCACAGTAAGCTTGAAAATGTGACTGTGGCAAAACTTGGAGCAACTGACTGGAGTAACTATGACTCTCTTAAGGTAGCCAAATGCCTCGTCAACAGGCGAAAAAAATGGGCAAACTCGAGACGCTACCGGCAGGAGTACTGTGAAAGTCTATATATTGACAGATAATTGCGTATCGCTTCAGGTGAGCTGCTAGAGGAAGCTTGAAAATGTGACTGTGGTAAAACGGGGAACAAATGACTGGCGTAACTGTGACTCTCTTAAGGTACCCAAATGCCTCGCCAACAGGCGAAACACAGCGGCAAACTCGACAAGCTCCCGGCAGGAGTACCGTGAAAGTCTTTATGTCGACAGATAATGGCGTATCGCTTCAGGTGAACTGGCCAGCCAGAGTAAGTTTGAAAATGTGACTGTGGCAAAACGGGGAGCAACTGACTGGGGTAACTATGACTCTCTTAAGGTAGCCAAATGCCTCGTCAACAGGCGAAATACATCGGCAAACTCGAGAAGCTACCGGCAGGAGTACTGTGAAAGTCTTTATGTCGACAGATAATGGCGTATCGCTTCAGGTGAACTGGCCAGCCACAGTAAGCTTGAAAATGTGACTGTGGCAAAACTTGGAGCAACTGACTGGAGTAACTATGACTCTCTTAAGGTAGCCAAATGCCTCGTCAACAGGCGAAAAAAATGGGCAAACTCGAGACGCTACCGGCAGGAGTACTGTGAAAGTCTATATATTGACAGATAATTGCGTATCGCTTCAGGTGAGCTGCTAGAGGAAGCTTGAAAATGTGACTGTGGTAAAACGGGGAACAAATGACTGGCGTAACTGTGACTCTCTTAAGGTACCCAAATGCCTCGCCAACAGGCGAAACACAGCGGCAAACTCGACAAGCTCCCGGCAGGAGTACCGTGAAAGTCTTTATGTCGACAGATAATGGCGTAACGCTTCAGGTGAACTGGCCAGCCAGAGTAAGTTTGAAAATGTGACTGTGGCAAAACGGGGAGCAACTGACTGGGGTAACTATGACTCTCTTAAGGTAGCCAAATGCCTCGTCAACAGGCGAAATACATCGGCAAACTCGAGAAGCTACCGGCAGGAGTACTGTGAAAGTCTTTATGTCGACAGATAATGGCGTATCGCTTCAGGTGAACTGGCCAGCCACAGTAAGCTTGAAAATGTGACTGTGGCAAAACTTGGAGCAACTGACTGGAGTAACTATGACTCTCTTAAGGTAGCCAAATGCCTCGTCAACAGGCGAAAAAAATGGGCAAACTCGAGACGCTACCGGCAGGAGTACTGTGAAAGTCTATATATTGACAGATAATTGCGTATCGCTTCAGGTGAGCTGCTAGAGGAAGCTTGAAAATGTGACTGTGGTAAAACGGGGAACAAATGACTGGCGTAACTGTGACTCTCTTAAGGTACCCAAATGCCTCGCCAACAGGCGAAACACAGCGGCAAACTCGACAAGCTCCCGGCAGGAGTACCGTGAAAGTCTTTATGTCGACAGATAATGGCGTATCGCTTCAGGTGAACTGGCCAGCCAGAGTAAGTTTGAAAATGTGACTGTGGCAAAACGGGGAGCAACTGACTGGGGTAACTATGACTCTCTTAACGTAGCCAAATGCCTCGTCAACAGGCGAAATACATCGGCAAACTCGAGAAGCTACCGGCAGGAGTACTGTGAAAGTCTTTATGTCGACAGATAATGGCGTATCGCTTCAGGTGAACTGGCCAGCCACAGTAAGCTTGAAAATGTGACTGTGGCAAAACTTGGAGCAACTGACTGGAGTAACTATGACTCTCTTAAGGTAGCCAAATGCCTCGTCAACAGGCGAAAAAAATGGGCAAACTCGAGACGCTACCGGCAGGAGTACTGTGAAAGTCTATATATTGACAGATAATTGCGTATCGCTTCAGGTGAGCTGCTAGAGGAAGCTTGAAAATGTGACTGTGGTAAAACGGGGAACAAATGACTGGCGTAACTGTGACTCTCTTAAGGTACCCAAATGCCTCGCCAACAGGCGAAACACAGCGGCAAACTCGACAAGCTCCCGGCAGGAGTACCGTGAAAGTCTTTATGTCGACAGATAATGGCGTATCGCTTCAGGTGAACTGGCCAGCCAGAGTAAGTTTGAAAATGTGACTGTGGCAAAACGGGGAGCAACTGACTGGGGTAACTATGACTCTCTTAAGGTAGCCAAATGCCTCGTCAACAGGCGAAATACATCGGCAAACTCGAGAAGCTACCGGCAGGAGTACTGTGAAAGTCTTTATGTCGACAGATAATGGCGTATCGCTTCAGGTGAACTGGCCAGCCACAGTAAGCTTGAAAATGTGACTGTGGCAAAACTTGGAGCAACTGACTGGAGTAACTATGACTCTCTTAAGGTAGCCAAATGCCTCGTCAACAGGCGAAAAAAATGGGCAAACTCGAGACGCTACCGGCAGGAGTACTGTGAAAGTCTATATATTGACAGATAATTGCGTATCGCTTCAGGTGAGCTGCTAGAGGAAGCTTGAAAATGTGACTGTGGTAAAACGGGGAACAAATGACTGGCGTAACTGTGACTCTCTTAAGGTACCCAAATGCCTCGCCAACAGGCGAAACACAGCGGCAAACTCGACAAGCTCCCGGCAGGAGTACCGTGAAAGTCTTTATGTCGACAGATAATGGCGTAACGCTTCAGGTGAACTGGCCAGCCAGAGTAAGTTAGAAAATGTGACTGTGGCAAAACGGGGAGCAACTGACTGGGGTAACTATGACTCTCTTAAGGTAGCCAAATGCCTCGTCAACAGGCGAAATACATCGGCAAACTCGAGAAGCTACCGGCAGGAGTAATGTGAAAGTCTTTATGTCGACAGATAATGGCGTATCGCTTCAGGTGAACTGGCCAGCCACAGTAAGCTTGAAAATGTGACTGTGGCAAAACTTGGAGCAACTGACTGGAGTAACTATGACTCTCTTAAGGTAGCCAAATGCCTCGTCAACAGGCGAAAAAAATGGGCAAACTCGAGACGCTACCGGCAGGAGTACTGTGAAAGTCTATATATTGACAGATAATTGCGTATCGCTTCAGGTGAGCTGCTAGAGGAAGCTTGAAAATGTGACTGTGGTAAAACGGGGAACAAATGACTGGCGTAACTGTGACTCTCTTAAGGTACCCAAATGCCTCGCCAACAGGCGAAACACAGCGGCAAACTCGACAAGCTCCCGGCAGGAGTACCGTGAAAGTCTTTATGTCGACAGATAATGGCGTATCGCTTCAGGTGAACTGGCCAGCCAGAGTAAGTTTGAAAATGTGACTGTGGCAAAACGGGGAGCAACTGACTGGGGTAACTATGACTCTCTTAAGGTAGCCAAATGCCTCGTCAACAGGCGAAATACATCGGCAAACTCGAGAAGCTACCGGCAGGAGTACTGTGAAAGTCTTTATGTCGACAGATAATGGCGTATCGCTTCAGGTGAACTGGCCAGCCACAGTAAGCTTGAAAATGTGACTGTGGCAAAACTTGGAGCAACTGACTGGAGTAACTATGACTCTCTTAAGGTACCCAAATGCCTCGCCAACAGGCGAAACACAGCGGCAAACTCGACAAGCTCCCGGCAGGAGTACCGTGAAAGTCTTTATGTCGACAGATAATGGCGTATCGCTTCAGGTGAACTGGCCAGCCAGAGTAAGTTTGAAAATGTGACTGTGGCAAAACGGGGAGCAACTGACTGGGGTAACTATGACTCTCTTAAGGTAGCCAAATGCCTCGTCAACAGGCGAAATACATCGGCAAACTCGAGAAGCTACCGGCAGGAGTACTGTGAAAGTCTTTATGTCGACAGATAATGGCGTATCGCTTCAGGTGAACTGGCCAGCCACAGTAAGCTTGAAAATGTGACTGTGGCAAAACTTGGAGCAACTGACTGGAGTAACTATGACTCTCTTAAGGTAGCCAAATGCCTCGTCAACAGGCGAAAAAAATGGGCAAACTCGAGACGCTACCGGCAGGAGTACTGTGAAAGTCTATATATTGACAGATAATTGCGTATCGCTTCAGGTGAGCTGCTAGAGGAAGCTTGAAAATGTGACTGTGGTAAAACGGGGAACAAATGACTGGCGTAACTGTGACTCTCTTAAGGTACCCAAATGCCTCGCCAACAGGCGAAACACAGCGGCAAACTCGACAAGCTCCCGGCAGGAGTACCGTGAAAGTCTTTATGTCGACAGATAATGGCGTATCGCTTCAGGTGAACTGGCCAGCCAGAGTAAGTTTGAAAATGTGACTGTGGCAAAACGGGGAGCAACTGACTGGGGTAACTATGACTCTCTTAAGGTAGCCAAATGCCTCGTCAACAGGCGAAATACATCGGCAAACTCGAGAAGCTACCGGCAGGAGTACTGTGAAAGTCTTTATGTCGACAGATAATGGCGTATCGCTTCAGGTGAACTGGCCAGCCACAGTAAGCTTGAAAATGTGACTGTGGCAAAACTTGGAGCAACTGACTGGAGTAACTATGACTCTCTTAAGGTAGCCAAATGCCTCGTCAACAGGCGAAAAAAATGGGCAAACTCGAGACGCTACCGGCAGGAGTACTGTGAAAGTCTATATATTGACAGATAATTGCGTATCGCTTCAGGTGAGCTGCTAGAGGAAGCTTGAAAATGTGACTGTGGTAAAACGGGGAACAAATGACTGGCGTAACTGTGACTCTCTTAAGGTACCCAAATGCCTCGCCAACAGGCGAAACACAGCGGCAAACTCGACAAGCTCCCGGCAGGAGTACCGTGAAAGTCTTTATGTCGACAGATAATGGCGTAACGCTTCAGGTGAACTGGCCAGCCAGAGTAAGTTAGAAAATGTGACTGTGGCAAAACGGGGAGCAACTGACTGGGGTAACTATGACTCTCTTAAGGTAGCCAAATGCCTCGTCAACAGGCGAAATACATCGGCAAACTCGAGAAGCTACCGGCAGGAGTACTGTGAAAGTCTTTATGTCGACAGATAATGGCGTATCGCTTCAGGTGAACTGGCCAGCCACAGTAAGCTTGAAAATGTGACTGTGGCAAAACTTGGAGCAACTGACTGGAGTAACTATGACTCTCTTAAGGTAGCCAAATGCCTCGTCAACAGGCGAAAAAAATGGGCAAACTCGAGACGCTACCGGCAGGAGTACTGTGAAAGTCTATATATTGACAGATAATTGCGTATCGCTTCAGGTGAGCTGCTAGAGGAAGCTTGAAAATGTGACTGTGGTAAAACGGGGAACAAATGACTGGCGTAACTGTGACTCTCTTAAGGTACCCAAATGCCTCGCCAACAGGCGAAACACAGCGGCAAACTCGACAAGCTCCCGGCAGGAGTACCGTGAAAGTCTTTATGTCGACAGATAATGGCGTAACGCTTCAGGTGAACTGGCCAGCCAGAGTAAGTTAGAAAATGTGACTGTGGCAAAACGGGGAGCAACTGACTGGGGTAACTATGACTCTCTTAAGGTAGCCAAATGCCTCGTCAACAGGCGAAATACATCGGCAAACTCGAGAAGCTACCGGCAGGAGTACTGTGAAAGTCTTTATGTCGACAGATAATGGCGTATCGCTTCAGGTGAACTGGCCAGCCACAGTAAGCTTGAAAATGTGACTGTGGCAAAACTTGGAGCAACTGACTGGAGTAACTATGACTCTCTTAAGGTAGCCAAATGCCTCGTCAACAGGCGAAAAAAATGGGCAAACTCGAGACGCTACCGGCAGGAGTACTGTGAAAGTCTATATATTGACAGATAATTGCGTATCGCTTCAGGTGAGCTGCTAGAGGAAGCTTGAAAATGTGACTGTGGTAAAACGGGGAACAAATGACTGGCGTAACTGTGACTCTCTTAAGGTACCCAAATGCCTCGCCAACAGGCGAAACACAGCGGCAAACTCGACAAGCTCCCGGCAGGAGTACCGTGAAAGTCTTTATGTCGACAGATAATGGCGTATCGCTTCAGGTGAACTTTCCAGAGTAAGCTTGAAAATGTCATTGTGGAAAACGGGGAACAATTGGCAGGAGTAACGGTGAGACACTGGCACGAGTAACTATGACTCTCTTAAGGAAGCCAAATGCCTCGTCAACAGGCGAAATACATCGACAAACTCGAGAAGTTCCCGGCTGGCGTACTGTGAATGTCTTTATGTCGACAGTTAATGGCGTATCGATCCATGTGAACTGGCCAAAGTACGCTAGCAGATGTGACGGTTGTAAAACGGTCAGCACCCGACAGGAGTAACTATGACTCAATAAAGGGACCCAAATGCCTCGTCAACAGTTGAGATACATTTGCAAACTGGAGGAGCTCTTAGCAGGAGTACTGTGAATGTCATAATGTCGACAAATAATAACGTATCGCTTGTGGTGAACTGGTCAGAGTAAGCTCGTAGTTGTGACTGTTGTAAAACGGGGAGAAACTGACAGGAGTAACTACGACTCTCTTAAGGTAGCCAAATGTCTCGTCAACAACCGAGATACATCGCCAAACTCGAGAAGTTCAGGGCAGGCGTACTGTGAATGTCTTTATGTCGACAGTTAATGGCGTATCGATTCAGGTGAACTGGCCAGTGTAAGCTTGTAGATGTGACTGTTGTAAAACGGGGAGCGACCGACAGGAGTAACTATGCCTCTCTCAAGGTAGCCAAATGCCTCGTCAACAGGCGAAATACATCAGCAAACACGAGAAGCTCCCGGCGGGAATACTGTGGAAGTCTTTATGTTGACAGATAATGGCGTATCGCTTCAGGAGAACTGGCTAAAGGAAGCTGAAAATGTGACTGTGGTAAAACGGGGTGCAACCGACAGGAGAAACTATGACTCTCTTAAGGTAGCCATATGCCTCGTCAACAGGCGAAATACATAGGCAAACACGAGGAGCTCCCGGGAGGAGTACTGTGAAAGTCATTATGTTGACAGATAATGGCGTATCGCCTCAGGTGAACTAGCCAGAGTAAGCTTGAAAATGTCATTGTGGAAAACCGGGAACAATTAGCAGGAGTAACGGTGAGACACTGGCACGAGTAACTATGAATCTCTTAAGGTAGCCAAATGCCCCGTCAACAGGCGAAATACATCGGCAAATTCGAGAAGCTCCCGGCAGGAGTACTGTGAAAGTCTTTATGTCGACAGTTAATGGCGTATCGATTCAGGTGAACTGGCCAGAGTAAGCTTCTAGATGTGACTGTTGTAAAACGGGGAGCAACCGACAGGAGAAACTATGACTCTCTTAAGGTAGCCATATGCCTCGTCAACAGGCGAAATACATCGGCAAACTCGAGAAGCTACCGGCAGGAGTAATGTGAAAGGCTTTATGTCGACAGATAATGGCGTATCGCTTCAGGTGAACTGGCCAGCCACAATAAGCTTGAAAATGTGACTGTGGCAAAACTTGGAGCAACTGACTGGAGTAACTATGACTCTCTTAAGGTAGCCAAATGGCCCTCAACAGGCGAAAAAAATGGGCAAACTCGAGACGCTACCGGCAGGAGTACTGTGAAAGTCTATATATTGACAGATAATTGCGTATCGCTTCAGGTGAGCTGCTAGAGGAAGCTTGAAAATGTGACTGTGGTAAAACGGGGAACAAATGACTGGCGTAACTGTGACTCTCTTAAGTTACCCAAATGCCTCGCCAACAGGCGAAACACATCGGCAAACTCGACAAGCTCCCGGCAGGAGTACCGTGAAAGTCTTTATGTCGACAGATAATGGCGTATCGCTTCAGGTGAACTTTCCAGAGTAAGCTTGAAAATGTCATTGTGGAAAACGGGGAACAATTGGCAGGAGTAACGGTGAGACACTGGCACGAGTAACTATGACTCTCTTAAGGAAGCCAAATGCCTCGTCAACAGGCGAAATACATCGACAAACTCGAGAAGTTCCCGGCTGGCGTACTGTGAATGTCTTTATGTCGACAGTTAATGGCGTATCGATCCATGTGAACTGGACAAAGTAAGCTAGCAGATGTGACGGTTGTAAAACGGTCAGCACCCGACAGGAGTAACTATGACTCAATAAAGGGACCCAAATGCCTCGTCAACAGTTGAGATACATTTGCAAACTGGAGGAGCTCTTAGCAGGAGTACTGTGAATGTCATAATGTCGACAAATAATAACGTATCGCTTGTGGTGAACTGGTCAGAGTAAGCTCGTAGTTGTGACTGTTGTAAAACGGGGAGAAACTGACAGGAGTAACTACGACTCTCTTAAGGTAGCCAAATGTCTCGTCAACAACCGAGATACATCGCCAAACTCGAGAAGTTCAGGGCAGGCGTACTGTGAATGTCTTTATGTCGACAGTTAATGGCGTATCGATTCAGGTGAACTGGCCAGTGTAAGCTTGTAGATGTGACTGTTGTAAAACGGGGAGCGACCGACAGGAGTAACTATGCCTCTCTCAAGGTAGCCAAATGCCTCGTCAACAGGCGAAATACATCAGCAAACACGAGAAGCTCCCGGCGGGAATACTGTGGAAGTCTTTATGTTGACAGATAATGGCGTATCGCTTCAGGAGAACTGGCTAAAGGAAGCTGAAAATGTGACTGTGGTAAAACGGGGTGCAACCGACAGGAGAAACTATGACTCTCTTAAGGTAGCCATATGCCTCGTCAACAGGCGAAATACATAGGCAAACTCGACAAGCTCCCGGGAGGAGTACTGTGAAAGTCATTATGTTGACAGATAATGGCGTATCGCCTCAGGTGAACTAGCCAGAGTAAGCTTGAAAATGTCATTGTGGAAAACCGGGAACAATTAGCAGGAGTAACGGTGAGACACTGGCACGAGTAACTATGAATCTCTTAAGGTAGCCAAATGCCCCGTCAACAGGCGAAATACATCGGCAAATTCGAGAAGCTCCCGGCAGGAGTACTGTGAAAGTCTTTATGTCGACAGTTAATGGCGTATCGATTCAGGTGAACTGGCCAGAGTAAGCTTCTAGATGTGACTGTTGTAAAACGGGGAGCAACCGACAGGAGAAACTATGACTCTCTTAAGGTAGCCATATGCCTCGTCAACAGGCGAAATACATAGGCAAACACGAGGAGCTCCCGGGAGGAGTACTGTGAAAGTCATTATGTTGACAGATAATGGCGTATCGCCTCAGGTGAACTAGCCAGAGTAAGCTTGAAAATGTCATTGTGGAAAACCGGGAACAATTAGCAGGAGTAACGGTGAGACACTGGCACGAGTAACTATGAATCTCTTAAGGTAGCCAAATGCCCCGTCAACAGGCGAAATACATCGGCAAATTCGAGAAGCTCCCGGCAGGAGTACTGTGAAAGTCTTTATGTCGACAGTTAATGGCGTATCGATTCAGGTGAACTGGCCAGAGTAAGCTTCTAGATGTGACTGTTGTAAAACGGGGAGCAACCGACAGGAGAAACTATGACTCTCTTAAGGTAGCCATATGCCTCGTCAACAGGCGAAATACATCGGCAAACTCGAGAAGCTACCGGCAGGAGTAATGTGAAAGTCTTTATGTCGACAGATAATGGCGTATCGCTTCAGGTGAACTGGCCAGCCACAATAAGCTTGAAAATGTGACTGTGGCAAAACTTGGAGCAACTGACTGGAGTAACTATGACTCTCTTAAGGTAGCCAAATGGCCCTCAACAGGCGAAAAAAATGGGCAAACTCGAGACGCTACCGGCAGGAGTACTGTGAAAGTCTATATATTGACAGATAATTGCGTATCGCTTCAGGTGAGCTGCTAGAGGAAGCTTGAAAATGTGACTGTGGTAAAACGGGGAACAAATGACTGGCGTAACTGTGACTCTCTTAAGTTACCCAAATGCCTCGCCAACAGGCGAAACACATCGGCAAACTCGACAAGCTCCCGGCAGGAGTACCGTGAAAGTCTTTATGTCGACAGATAATGGCGTATCGCTTCAGGTGAACTTTCCAGAGTAAGCTTGAAAATGTCATTGTGGAAAACGGGGAACAATTGGCAGGAGTAACGGTGAGACACTGGCACGAGTAACTATGACTCTCTTAAGGAAGCCAAATGCCTCGTCAACAGGCGAAATACATCGACAAACTCGAGAAGTTCCCGGCTGGCGTACTGTGAATGTCTTTATGTCGACAGTTAATGGCGTATCGATCCATGTGAACTGGCCAAAGTACGCTAGCAGATGTGACGGTTGTAAAACGGTCAGCACCCGACAGGAGTAACTATGACTCAATAAAGGGACCCAAATGCCTCGTCAACAGTTGAGATACATTTGCAAACTGGAGGAGCTCTTAGCAGGAGTACTGTGAATGTCATAATGTCGACAAATAATAACGTATCGCTTGTGGTGAACTGGTCAGAGTAAGCTCGTAGTTGTGACTGTTGTAAAACGGGGAGAAACTGACAGGAGTAACTACGACTCTCTTAAGGTAGCCAAATGTCTCGTCAACAACCGAGATACATCGCCAAACTCGAGAAGTTCAGGGCAGGCGTACTGTGAATGTCTTTATGTCGACAGTTAATGGCGTATCGATTCAGGTGAACTGGCCAGTGTAAGCTTGTAGATGTGACTGTTGTAAAACGGGGAGCGACCGACAGGAGTAACTATGCCTCTCTCAAGGTAGCCAAATGCCTCGTCAACAGGCGAAATACATCAGCAAACACGAGAAGCTCCCGGCGGGAATACTGTGGAAGTCTTTATGTTGACAGATAATGGCGTATCGCTTCAGGAGAACTGGCTAAAGGAAGCTGAAAATGTGACTGTGGTAAAACGGGGTGCAACCGACAGGAGAAACTATGACTCTCTTAAGGTAGCCATATGCCTCGTCAACAGGCGAAATACATCGGCAAACTCGAGAAGCTACCGGCAGGAGTAATGTGAAAGTCTTTATGTCGACAGATAATGGCGTATCGCTTCAGGTGAACTGGCCAGCCACAATAAGCTTGAAAATGTGACTGTGGCAAAACTTGGAGCAACTGACTGGAGTAACTATGACTCTCTTAAGGTAGCCAAATGGCCCTCAACAGGCGAAAAAAATGGGCAAACTCGAGACGCTACCGGCAGGAGTACTGTGAAAGTCTATATATTGACAGATAATTGCGTATCGCTTCAGGTGAGCTGCTAGAGGAAGCTTGAAAATGTGACTGTGGTAAAACGGGGAACAAATGACTGGCGTAACTGTGACTCTCTTAAGGTACCCAAATGCCTCGCCAACAGGCGAAACACAGCGGCAAACTCGACAAGCTCCCGGCAGGAGTACCGTGAAAGTCTTTATGTCGACAGATAATGGCGTAACGCTTCAGGTGAACTGGCCAGCCAGAGTAAGTTAGAAAATGTGACTGTGGCAAAACGGGGAGCAACTGACTGGGGTAACTATGACTCTCTTAAGGTAGCCAAATGCCTCGTCAACAGGCGAAATACATCGGCAAACTCGAGAAGCTACCGGCAGGAGTAATGTGAAAGTCTTTATGTCGACAGATAATGGCGTATCGCTTCAGGTGAACTGGCCAGCCACAGTAAGCTTGAAAATGTGACTGTGGCAAAACTTGGAGCAACTGACTGGAGTAACTATGACTCTCTTAAGGTAGCCAAATGCCTCGTCAACAGGCGAAAAAAATGGGCAAACTCGAGACGCTACCGGCAGGAGTACTGTGAAAGTCTATATATTGACAGATAATTGCGTATCGCTTCAGGTGAGCTGCTAGAGGAAGCTTGAAAATGTGACTGTGGTAAAACGGGGAACAAATGACTGGCGTAACTGTGACTCTCTTAAGGTACCCAAATGCCTCGCCAACAGGCGAAACACAGCGGCAAACTCGACAAGCTCCCGGCAGGAGTACCGTGAAAGTCTTTATGTCGACAGATAATGGCGTATCGCTTCAGGTGAACTGGCCAGCCAGAGTAAGTTTGAAAATGTGACTGTGGCAAAACGGGGAGCAACTGACTGGGGTAACTATGACTCTCTTAAGGTAGCCAAATGCCTCGTCAACAGGCGAAATACATCGGCAAACTCGAGAAGCTACCGGCAGGAGTACTGTGAAAGTCTTTATGTCGACAGATAATGGCGTATCGCTTCAGGTGAACTGGCCAGCCACAGTAAGCTTGAAAATGTGACTGTGGCAAAACTTGGAGCAACTGACTGGAGTAACTATGACTCTCTTAAGGTACCCAAATGCCTCGCCAACAGGCGAAACACAGCGGCAAACTCGACAAGCTCCCGGCAGGAGTACCGTGAAAGTCTTTATGTCGACAGATAATGGCGTATCGCTTCAGGTGAACTGGCCAGCCAGAGTAAGTTTGAAAATGTGACTGTGGCAAAACGGGGAGCAACTGACTGGGGTAACTATGACTCTCTTAAGGTAGCCAAATGCCTCGTCAACAGGCGAAATACATCGGCAAACTCGAGAAGCTACCGGCAGGAGTACTGTGAAAGTCTTTATGTCGACAGATAATGGCGTATCGCTTCAGGTGAACTGGCCAGCCACAGTAAGCTTGAAAATGTGACTGTGGCAAAACTTGGAGCAACTGACTGGAGTAACTATGACTCTCTTAAGGTAGCCAAATGCCTCGTCAACAGGCGAAAAAAATGGGCAAACTCGAGACGCTACCGGCAGGAGTACTGTGAAAGTCTATATATTGACAGATAATTGCGTATCGCTTCAGGTGAGCTGCTAGAGGAAGCTTGAAAATGTGACTGTGGTAAAACGGGGAACAAATGACTGGCGTAACTGTGACTCTCTTAAGGTACCCAAATGCCTCGCCAACAGGCGAAACACAGCGGCAAACTCGACAAGCTCCCGGCAGGAGTACCGTGAAAGTCTTTATGTCGACAGATAATGGCGTAACGCTTCAGGTGAACTGGCCAGCCAGAGTAAGTTAGAAAATGTGACTGTGGCAAAACGGGGAGCAACTGACTGGGGTAACTATGACTCTCTTAAGGTAGCCAAATGCCTCGTCAACAGGCGAAATACATCGGCAAACTCGAGAAGCTACCGGCAGGAGTACTGTGAAAGTCTTTATGTCGACAGATAATGGCGTATCGCTTCAGGTGAACTGGCCAGCCACAGTAAGCTTGAAAATGTGACTGTGGCAAAACTTGGAGCAACTGACTGGAGTAACTATGACTCTCTTAAGGTAGCCAAATGCCTCGTCAACAGGCGAAAAAAATGGGCAAACTCGAGACGCTACCGGCAGGAGTACTGTGAAAGTCTATATATTGACAGATAATTGCGTATCGCTTCAGGTGAGCTGCTAGAGGAAGCTTGAAAATGTGACTGTGGTAAAACGGGGAACAAATGACTGGCGTAACTGTGACTCTCTTAAGGTACCCAAATGCCTCGCCAACAGGCGAAACACAGCGGCAAACTCGACAAGCTCCCGGCAGGAGTACCGTGAAAGTCTTTATGTCGACAGATAATGGCGTATCGCTTCAGGTGAACTGGCCAGCCAGAGTAAGTTTGAAAATGTGACTGTGGCAAAACGGGGAGCAACTGACTGGGGTAACTATGACTCTCTTAAGGTAGCCAAATGCCTCGTCAACAGGCGAAATACATCGGCAAACTCGAGAAGCTACCGGCAGGAGTACTGTGAAAGTCTTTATGTCGACAGATAATGGCGTATCGCTTCAGGTGAACTGGCCAGCCACAGTAAGCTTGAAAATGTGACTGTGGCAAAACTTGGAGCAACTGACTGGAGTAACTATGACTCTCTTAAGGTAGCCAAATGCCTCGTCAACAGGCGAAAAAAATGGGCAAACTCGAGACGCTACCGGCAGGAGTACTGTGAAAGTCTATATATTGACAGATAATTGCGTATCGCTTCAGGTGAGCTGCTAGAGGAAGCTTGAAAATGTGACTGTGGTAAAACGGGGAACAAATGACTGGCGTAACTGTGACTCTCTTAAGGTACCCAAATGCCTCGCCAACAGGCGAAACACAGCGGCAAACTCGACAAGCTCCCGGCAGGAGTACCGTGAAAGTCTTTATGTCGACAGATAATGGCGTAACGCTTCAGGTGAACTGGCCAGCCAGAGTAAGTTAGAAAATGTGACTGTGGCAAAACGGGGAGCAACTGACTGGGGTAACTATGACTCTCTTAAGGTAGCCAAATGCCTCGTCAACAGGCGAAATACATCGGCAAACTCGAGAAGCTACCGGCAGGAGTACTGTGAAAGTCTTTATGTCGACAGATAATGGCGTATCGCTTCAGGTGAACTGGCCAGCCACAGTAAGCTTGAAAATGTGACTGTGGCAAAACTTGGAGCAACTGACTGGAGTAACTATGACTCTCTTAAGGTAGCCAAATGCCTCGTCAACAGGCGAAAAAAATGGGCAAACTCGAGACGCTACCGGCAGGAGTACTGTGAAAGTCTATATATTGACAGATAATTGCGTATCGCTTCAGGTGAGCTGCTAGAGGAAGCTTGAAAATGTGACTGTGGTAAAACGGGGAACAAATGACTGGCGTAACTGTGACTCTCTTAAGGTACCCAAATGCCTCGCCAACAGGCGAAACACAGCGGCAAACTCGACAAGCTCCCGGCAGGAGTACCGTGAAAGTCTTTATGTCGACAGATAATGGCGTAACGCTTCAGGTGAACTGGCCAGCCAGAGTAAGTTAGAAAATGTGACTGTGGCAAAACGGGGAGCAACTGACTGGGGTAACTATGACTCTCTTAAGGTAGCCAAATGCCTCGTCAACAGGCGAAATACATCGGCAAACTCGAGAAGCTACCGGCAGGAGTACTGTGAAAGTCTTTATGTCGACAGATAATGGCGTATCGCTTCAGGTGAACTGGCCAGCCACAGTAAGCTTGAAAATGTGACTGTGGCAAAACTTGGAGCAACTGACTGGAGTAACTATGACTCTCTTAAGGTAGCCAAATGCCTCGTCAACAGGCGAAAAAAATGGGCAAACTCGAGACGCTACCGGCAGGAGTACTGTGAAAGTCTATATATTGACAGATAATTGCGTATCGCTTCAGGTGAGCTGCTAGAGGAAGCTTGAAAATGTGACTGTGGTAAAACGGGGAACAAATGACTGGCGTAACTGTGACTCTCTTAAGGTACCCAAATGCCTCGCCAACAGGCGAAACACAGCGGCAAACTCGACAAGCTCCCGGCAGGAGTACCGTGAAAGTCTTTATGTCGACAGATAATGGCGTATCGCTTCAGGTGAACTGGCCAGCCAGAGTAAGTTTGAAAATGTGACTGTGGCAAAACGGGGAGCAACTGACTGGGGTAACTATGACTCTCTTAACGTAGCCAAATGCCTCGTCAACAGGCGAAATACATCGGCAAACTCGAGAAGCTACCGGCAGGAGTACTGTGAAAGTCTTTATGTCGACAGATAATGGCGTAACGCTTCAGGTGAACTGGCCAGCCAGAGTAAGTTTGAAAATGTGACTGTGGCAAAACGGGGAGCAACTGACTGGGGTAACTATGACTCTCTTAAGGTAGCCAAATGCCTCGTCAACAGGCGAAATACATCGGCAAACTCGAGAAGCTACCGGCAGGAGTACTGTGAAAGTCTTTATGTCGACAGATAATGGCGTATCGCTTCAGGTGAACTGGCCAGCCACAGTAAGCTTGAAAATGTGACTGTGGCAAAACTTGGAGCAACTGACTGGAGTAACTATGACTCTCTTAAGGTAGCCAAATGCCTCGTCAACAGGCGAAAAAAATGGGCAAACTCGAGACGCTACCGGCAGGAGTACTGTGAAAGTCTATATATTGACAGATAATTGCGTATCGCTTCAGGTGAGCTGCTAGAGGAAGCTTGAAAATGTGACTGTGGTAAAACGGGGAACAAATGACTGGCGTAACTGTGACTCTCTTAAGGTACCCAAATGCCTCGCCAACAGGCGAAACACAGCGGCAAACTCGACAAGCTCCCGGCAGGAGTACCGTGAAAGTCTTTATGTCGACAGATAATGGCGTATCGCTTCAGGTGAACTGGCCAGCCAGAGTAAGTTTGAAAATGTGACTGTGGCAAAACGGGGAGCAACTGACTGGGGTAACTATGACTCTCTTAAGGTAGCCAAATGCCTCGTCAACAGGCGAAATACATCGGCAAACTCGAGAAGCTACCGGCAGGAGTACTGTGAAAGTCTTTATGTCGACAGATAATGGCGTATCGCTTCAGGTGAACTGGCCAGCCACAGTAAGCTTGAAAATGTGACTGTGGCAAAACTTGGAGCAACTGACTGGAGTAACTATGACTCTCTTAAGGTAGCCAAATGCCTCGTCAACAGGCGAAAAAAATGGGCAAACTCGAGACGCTACCGGCAGGAGTACTGTGAAAGTCTATATATTGACAGATAATTGCGTATCGCTTCAGGTGAGCTGCTAGAGGAAGCTTGAAAATGTGACTGTGGTAAAACGGGGAACAAATGACTGGCGTAACTGTGACTCTCTTAAGGTACCCAAATGCCTCGCCAACAGGCGAAACACAGCGGCAAACTCGACAAGCTCCCGGCAGGAGTACCGTGAAAGTCTTTATGTCGACAGATAATGGCGTAACGCTTCAGGTGAACTGGCCAGCCAGAGTAAGTTAGAAAATGTGACTGTGGCAAAACGGGGAGCAACTGACTGGGGTAACTATGACTCTCTTAAGGTAGCCAAATGCCTCGTCAACAGGCGAAATACATCGGCAAACTCGAGAAGCTACCGGCAGGAGTACTGTGAAAGTCTTTATGTCGACAGATAATGGCGTATCGCTTCAGGTGAACTGGCCAGCCACAGTAAGCTTGAAAATGTGACTGTGGCAAAACTTGGAGCAACTGACTGGAGTAACTATGACTCTCTTAAGGTAGCCAAATGCCTCGTCAACAGGCGAAAAAAATGGGCAAACTCGAGACGCTACCGGCAGGAGTACTGTGAAAGTCTATATATTGACAGATAATTGCGTATCGCTTCAGGTGAGCTGCTAGAGGAAGCTTGAAAATGTGACTGTGGTAAAACGGGGAACAAATGACTGGCGTAACTGTGACTCTCTTAAGGTACCCAAATGCCTCGCCAACAGGCGAAACACAGCGGCAAACTCGACAAGCTCCCGGCAGGAGTACCGTGAAAGTCTTTATGTCGACAGATAATGGCGTATCGCTTCAGGTGAACTGGCCAGCCAGAGTAAGTTTGAAAATGTGACTGTGGCAAAACGGGGAGCAACTGACTGGGGTAACTATGACTCTCTTAAGGTAGCCAAATGCCTCGTCAACAGGCGAAATACATCGGCAAACTCGAGAAGCTACCGGCAGGAGTACTGTGAAAGTCTTTATGTCGACAGATAATGGCGTATCGCTTCAGGTGAACTGGCCAGCCACAGTAAGCTTGAAAATGTGACTGTGGCAAAACTTGGAGCAACTGACTGGAGTAACTATGACTCTCTTAAGGTAGCCAAATGCCTCGTCAACAGGCGAAAAAAATGGGCAAACTCGAGACGCTACCGGCAGGAGTACTGTGAAAGTCTATATATTGACAGATAATTGCGTATCGCTTCAGGTGAGCTGCTAGAGGAAGCTTGAAAATGTGACTGTGGTAAAACGGGGAACAAATGACTGGCGTAACTGTGACTCTCTTAAGGTACCCAAATGCCTCGCCAACAGGCGAAACACAGCGGCAAACTCGACAAGCTCCCGGCAGGAGTACCGTGAAAGTCTTTATGTCGACAGATAATGGCGTAACGCTTCAGGTGAACTGGCCAGCCAGAGTAAGTTAGAAAATGTGACTGTGGCAAAACGGGGAGCAACTGACTGGGGTAACTATGACTCTCTTAAGGTAGCCAAATGCCTCGTCAACAGGCGAAATACATCGGCAAACTCGAGAAGCTACCGGCAGGAGTACTGTGAAAGTCTTTATGTCGACAGATAATGGCGTATCGCTTCAGGTGAACTGGCCAGCCACAGTAAGCTTGAAAATGTGACTGTGGCAAAACTTGGAGCAACTGACTGGAGTAACTATGACTCTCTTAAGGTAGCCAAATGCCTCGTCAACAGGCGAAAAAAATGGGCAAACTCGAGACGCTACCGGCAGGAGTACTGTGAAAGTCTATATATTGACAGATAATTGCGTATCGCTTCAGGTGAGCTGCTAGAGGAAGCTTGAAAATGTGACTGTGGTAAAACGGGGAACAAATGACTGGCGTAACTGTGACTCTCTTAAGGTACCCAAATGCCTCGCCAACAGGCGAAACACAGCGGCAAACTCGACAAGCTCCCGGCAGGAGTACCGTGAAAGTCTTTATGTCGACAGATAATGGCGTATCGCTTCAGGTGAACTGGCCAGCCAGAGTAAGTTTGAAAATGTGACTGTGGCAAAACGGGGAGCAACTGACTGGGGTAACTATGACTCTCTTAAGGTAGCCAAATGCCTCGTCAACAGGCGAAATACATCGGCAAACTCGAGAAGCTACCGGCAGGAGTACTGTGAAAGTCTTTATGTCGACAGATAATGGCGTATCGCTTCAGGTGAACTGGCCAGCCACAGTAAGCTTGAAAATGTGACTGTGGCAAAACTTGGAGCAACTGACTGGAGTAACTATGACTCTCTTAAGGTAGCCAAATGCCTCGTCAACAGGCGAAAAAAATGGGCAAACTCGAGACGCTACCGGCAGGAGTACTGTGAAAGTCTATATATTGACAGATAATTGCGTATCGCTTCAGGTGAGCTGCTAGAGGAAGCTTGAAAATGTGACTGTGGTAAAACGGGGAACAAATGACTGGCGTAACTGTGACTCTCTTAAGGTACCCAAATGCCTCGCCAACAGGCGAAACACAGCGGCAAACTCGACAAGCTCCCGGCAGGAGTACCGTGAAAGTCTTTATGTCGACAGATAATGGCGTAACGCTTCAGGTGAACTGGCCAGCCAGAGTAAGTTAGAAAATGTGACTGTGGCAAAACGGGGAGCAACTGACTGGGGTAACTATGACTCTCTTAAGGTAGCCAAATGCCTCGTCAACAGGCGAAATACATCGGCAAACTCGAGAAGCTACCGGCAGGAGTACTGTGAAAGTCTTTATGTCGACAGATAATGGCGTATCGCTTCAGGTGAACTGGCCAGCCACAGTAAGCTTGAAAATGTGACTGTGGCAAAACTTGGAGCAACTGACTGGAGTAACTATGACTCTCTTAAGGTAGCCAAATGCCTCGTCAACAGGCGAAAAAAATGGGCAAACTCGAGACGCTACCGGCAGGAGTACTGTGAAAGTCTATATATTGACAGATAATTGCGTATCGCTTCAGGTGAGCTGCTAGAGGAAGCTTGAAAATGTGACTGTGGTAAAACGGGGAACAAATGACTGGCGTAACTGTGACTCTCTTAAGGTACCCAAATGCCTCGCCAACAGGCGAAACACAGCGGCAAACTCGACAAGCTCCCGGCAGGAGTACCGTGAAAGTCTTTATGTCGACAGATAATGGCGTAACGCTTCAGGTGAACTGGCCAGCCAGAGTAAGTTAGAAAATGTGACTGTGGCAAAACGGGGAGCAACTGACTGGGGTAACTATGACTCTCTTAAGGTAGCCAAATGCCTCGTCAACAGGCGAAATACATCGGCAAACTCGAGAAGCTACCGGCAGGAGTACTGTGAAAGTCTTTATGTCGACAGATAATGGCGTATCGCTTCAGGTGAACTGGCCAGCCACAGTAAGCTTGAAAATGTGACTGTGGCAAAACTTGGAGCAACTGACTGGAGTAACTATGACTCTCTTAAGGTAGCCAAATGCCTCGTCAACAGGCGAAAAAAATGGGCAAACTCGAGACGCTACCGGCAGGAGTACTGTGAAAGTCTATATATTGACAGATAATTGCGTATCGCTTCAGGTGAGCTGCTAGAGGAAGCTTGAAAATGTGACTGTGGTAAAACGGGGAACAAATGACTGGCGTAACTGTGACTCTCTTAAGGTACCCAAATGCCTCGCCAACAGGCGAAACACAGCGGCAAACTCGACAAGCTCCCGGCAGGAGTACCGTGAAAGTCTTTATGTCGACAGATAATGGCGTATCGCTTCAGGTGAACTGGCCAGCCAGAGTAAGTTTGAAAATGTGACTGTGGCAAAACGGGGAGCAACTGACTGGGGTAACTATGACTCTCTTAAGGTAGCCAAATGCCTCGTCAACAGGCGAAATACATCGGCAAACTCGAGAAGCTACCGGCAGGAGTACTGTGAAAGTCTTTATGTCGACAGATAATGGCGTATCGCTTCAGGTGAACTGGCCAGCCACAGTAAGCTTGAAAATGTGACTGTGGCAAAACTTGGAGCAACTGACTGGAGTAACTATGACTCTCTTAAGGTAGCCAAATGCCTCGTCAACAGGCGAAAAAAATGGGCAAACTCGAGACGCTACCGGCAGGAGTACTGTGAAAGTCTATATATTGACAGATAATTGCGTATCGCTTCAGGTGAGCTGCTAGAGGAAGCTTGAAAATGTGACTGTGGTAAAACGGGGAACAAATGACTGGCGTAACTGTGACTCTCTTAAGGTACCCAAATGCCTCGCCAACAGGCGAAACACAGCGGCAAACTCGACAAGCTCCCGGCAGGAGTACCGTGAAAGTCTTTATGTCGACAGATAATGGCGTAACGCTTCAGGTGAACTGGCCAGCCAGAGTAAGTTTGAAAATGTGACTGTGGCAAAACGGGGAGCAACTGACTGGGGTAACTATGACTCTCTTAAGGTAGCCAAATGCCTCGTCAACAGGCGAAATACATCGGCAAACTCGAGAAGCTACCGGCAGGAGTACTGTGAAAGTCTTTATGTCGACAGATAATGGCGTATCGCTTCAGGTGAACTGGCCAGCCACAGTAAGCTTGAAAATGTGACTGTGGCAAAACTTGGAGCAACTGACTGGAGTAACTATGACTCTCTTAAGGTAGCCAAATGCCTCGTCAACAGGCGAAAAAAATGGGCAAACTCGAGACGCTACCGGCAGGAGTACTGTGAAAGTCTATATATTGACAGATAATTGCGTATCGCTTCAGGTGAGCTGCTAGAGGAAGCTTGAAAATGTGACTGTGGTAAAACGGGGAACAAATGACTGGCGTAACTGTGACTCTCTTAAGGTACCCAAATGCCTCGCCAACAGGCGAAACACAGCGGCAAACTCGACAAGCTCCCGGCAGGAGTACCGTGAAAGTCTTTATGTCGACAGATAATGGCGTATCGCTTCAGGTGAACTGGCCAGCCAGAGTAAGTTTGAAAATGTGACTGTGGCAAAACGGGGAGCAACTGACTGGGGTAACTATGACTCTCTTAAGGTAGCCAAATGCCTCGTCAACAGGCGAAATACATCGGCAAACTCGAGAAGCTACCGGCAGGAGTACTGTGAAAGTCTTTATGTCGACAGATAATGGCGTATCGCTTCAGGTGAACTGGCCAGCCACAGTAAGCTTGAAAATGTGACTGTGGCAAAACTTGGAGCAACTGACTGGAGTAACTATGACTCTCTTAAGGTAGCCAAATGCCTCGTCAACAGGCGAAAAAAATGGGCAAACTCGAGACGCTACCGGCAGGAGTACTGTGAAAGTCTATATATTGACAGATAATTGCGTATCGCTTCAGGTGAGCTGCTAGAGGAAGCTTGAAAATGTGACTGTGGTAAAACGGGGAACAAATGACTGGCGTAACTGTGACTCTCTTAAGGTACCCAAATGCCTCGCCAACAGGCGAAACACAGCGGCAAACTCGACAAGCTCCCGGCAGGAGTACCGTGAAAGTCTTTATGTCGACAGATAATGGCGTAACGCTTCAGGTGAACTGGCCAGCCAGAGTAAGTTTGAAAATGTGACTGTGGCAAAACGGGGAGCAACTGACTGGGGTAACTATGACTCTCTTAAGGTAGCCAAATGCCTCGTCAACAGGCGAAATACATCGGCAAACTCGAGAAGCTACCGGCAGGAGTACTGTGAAAGTCTTTATGTCGACAGATAATGGCGTATCGCTTCAGGTGAACTGGCCAGCCACAGTAAGCTTGAAAATGTGACTGTGGCAAAACTTGGAGCAACTGACTGGAGTAACTATGACTCTCTTAAGGTAGCCAAATGCCTCGTCAACAGGCGAAAAAAATGGGCAAACTCGAGACGCTACCGGCAGGAGTACTGTGAAAGTCTATATATTGACAGATAATTGCGTATCGCTTCAGGTGAGCTGCTAGAGGAAGCTTGAAAATGTGACTGTGGTAAAACGGGGAACAAATGACTGGCGTAACTGTGACTCTCTTAAGGTACCCAAATGCCTCGCCAACAGGCGAAACACAGCGGCAAACTCGACAAGCTCCCGGCAGGAGTACCGTGAAAGTCTTTATGTCGACAGATAATGGCGTATCGCTTCAGGTGAACTGGCCAGCCAGAGTAAGTTTGAAAATGTGACTGTGGCAAAACGGGGAGCAACTGACTGGGGTAACTATGACTCTCTTAAGGTAGCCAAATGCCTCGTCAACAGGCGAAATACATCGGCAAACTCGAGAAGCTACCGGCAGGAGTACTGTGAAAGTCTTTATGTCGACAGATAATGGCGTATCGCTTCAGGTGAACTGGCCAGCCACAGTAAGCTTGAAAATGTGACTGTGGCAAAACTTGGAGCAACTGACTGGAGTAACTATGACTCTCTTAAGGTAGCCAAATGCCTCGTCAACAGGCGAAAAAAATGGGCAAACTCGAGACGCTACCGGCAGGAGTACTGTGAAAGTCTATATATTGACAGATAATTGCGTATCGCTTCAGGTGAGCTGCTAGAGGAAGCTTGAAAATGTGACTGTGGTAAAACGGGGAACAAATGACTGGCGTAACTGTGACTCTCTTAAGGTACCCAAATGCCTCGCCAACAGGCGAAACACAGCGGCAAACTCGACAAGCTCCCGGCAGGAGTACCGTGAAAGTCTTTATGTCGACAGATAATGGCGTAACGCTTCAGGTGAACTGGCCAGCCAGAGTAAGTTTGAAAATGTGACTGTGGCAAAACGGGGAGCAACTGACTGGGGTAACTATGACTCTCTTAAGGTAGCCAAATGCCTCGTCAACAGGCGAAATACATCGGCAAACTCGAGAAGCTACCGGCAGGAGTACTGTGAAAGTCTTTATGTCGACAGATAATGGCGTATCGCTTCAGGTGAACTGGCCAGCCACAGTAAGCTTGAAAATGTGACTGTGGCAAAACTTGGAGCAACTGACTGGAGTAACTATGACTCTCTTAAGGTAGCCAAATGCCTCGTCAACAGGCGAAAAAAATGGGCAAACTCGAGACGCTACCGGCAGGAGTACTGTGAAAGTCTATATATTGACAGATAATTGCGTATCGCTTCAGGTGAGCTGCTAGAGGAAGCTTGAAAATGTGACTGTGGTAAAACGGGGAACAAATGACTGGCGTAACTGTGACTCTCTTAAGGTACCCAAATGCCTCGCCAACAGGCGAAACACAGCGGCAAACTCGACAAGCTCCCGGCAGGAGTACCGTGAAAGTCTTTATGTCGACAGATAATGGCGTATCGCTTCAGGTGAACTGGCCAGCCAGAGTAAGTTTGAAAATGTGACTGTGGCAAAACGGGGAGCAACTGACTGGGGTAACTATGACTCTCTTAAGGTAGCCAAATGCCTCGTCAACAGGCGAAATACATCGGCAAACTCGAGAAGCTACCGGCAGGAGTACTGTGAAAGTCTTTATGTCGACAGATAATGGCGTATCGCTTCAGGTGAACTGGCCAGCCACAGTAAGCTTGAAAATGTGACTGTGGCAAAACTTGGAGCAACTGACTGGAGTAACTATGACTCTCTTAAGGTAGCCAAATGCCTCGTCAACAGGCGAAAAAAATGGGCAAACTCGAGACGCTACCGGCAGGAGTACTGTGAAAGTCTATATATTGACAGATAATTGCGTATCGCTTCAGGTGAGCTGCTAGAGGAAGCTTGAAAATGTGACTGTGGTAAAACGGGGAACAAATGACTGGCGTAACTGTGACTCTCTTAAGGTACCCAAATGCCTCGCCAACAGGCGAAACACAGCGGCAAACTCGACAAGCTCCCGGCAGGAGTACCGTGAAAGTCTTTATGTCGACAGATAATGGCGTAACGCTTCAGGTGAACTGGCCAGCCAGAGTAAGTTAGAAAATGTGACTGTGGCAAAACGGGGAGCAACTGACTGGGGTAACTATGACTCTCTTAAGGTAGCCAAATGCCTCGTCAACAGGCGAAATACATCGGCAAACTCGAGAAGCTACCGGCAGGAGTACTGTGAAAGTCTTTATGTCGACAGATAATGGCGTATCGCTTCAGGTGAACTGGCCAGCCACAGTAAGCTTGAAAATGTGACTGTGGCAAAACTTGGAGCAACTGACTGGAGTAACTATGACTCTCTTAAGGTAGCCAAATGCCTCGTCAACAGGCGAAAAAAATGGGCAAACTAGAGACGCTACCGGCAGGAGTACTGTGAAAGTCTATATATTGACAGATAATTGCGTATCGCTTCAGGTGAGCTGCTAGAGGAAGCTTGAAAATGTGACTGTGGTAAAACGGGGAACAAATGACTGGCGTAACTGTGACTCTCTTAAGGTACCCAAATGCCTCGCCAACAGGCGAAACACAGCGGCAAACTCGACAAGCTCCCGGCAGGAGTACCGTGAAAGTCTTTATGTCGACAGATAATGGCGTAACGCTTCAGGTGAACTGGCCAGCCAGAGTAAGTTAGAAAATGTGACTGTGGCAAAACGGGGAGCAACTGACTGGGGTAACTATGACTCTCTTAAGGTAGCCAAATGCCTCGTCAACAGGCGAAATACATCGGCAAACTCGAGAAGCTACCGGCAGGAGTACTGTGAAAGTCTTTATGTCGACAGATAATGGCGTATCGCTTCAGGTGAACTGGCCAGCCACAGTAAGCTTGAAAATGTGACTGTGGCAAAACTTGGAGCAACTGACTGGAGTAACTATGACTCTCTTAAGGTAGCCAAATGCCTCGTCAACAGGCGAAAAAAATGGGCAAACTCGAGACGCTACCGGCAGGAGTACTGTGAAAGTCTATATATTGACAGATAATTGCGTATCGCTTCAGGTGAGCTGCTAGAGGAAGCTTGAAAATGTGACTGTGGTAAAACGGGGAACAAATGACTGGCGTAACTGTGACTCTCTTAAGGTACCCAAATGCCTCGCCAACAGGCGAAACACAGCGGCAAACTCGACAAGCTCCCGGCAGGAGTACCGTGAAAGTCTTTATGTCGACAGATAATGGCGTATCGCTTCAGGTGAACTGGCCAGCCAGAGTAAGTTTGAAAATGTGACTGTGGCAAAACGGGGAGCAACTGACTGGGGTAACTATGACTCTCTTAAGGTAGCCAAATGCCTCGTCAACAGGCGAAATACATCGGCAAACTCGAGAAGCTACCGGCAGGAGTACTGTGAAAGTCTTTATGTCGACAGATAATGGCGTATCGCTTCAGGTGAACTGGCCAGCCACAGTAAGCTTGAAAATGTGACTGTGGCAAAACTTGGAGCAACTGACTGGAGTAACTATGACTCTCTTAAGGTAGCCAAATGCCTCGTCAACAGGCGAAAAAAATGGGCAAACTCGAGACGCTACCGGCAGGAGTACTGTGAAAGTCTATATATTGACAGATAATTGCGTATCGCTTCAGGTGAGCTGCTAGAGGAAGCTTGAAAATGTGACTGTGGTAAAACGGGGAACAAATGACTGGCGTAACTGTGACTCTCTTAAGGTACCCAAATGCCTCGCCAACAGGCGAAACACAGCGGCAAACTCGACAAGCTCCCGGCAGGAGTACCGTGAAAGTCTTTATGTCGACAGATAATGGCGTAACGCTTCAGGTGAACTGGCCAGCCAGAGTAAGTTTGAAAATGTGACTGTGGCAAAACGGGGAGCAACTGACTGGGGTAACTATGACTCTCTTAAGGTAGCCAAATGCCTCGTCAACAGGCGAAATACATCGGCAAACTCGAGAAGCTACCGGCAGGAGTACTGTGAAAGTCTTTATGTCGACAGATAATGGCGTATCGCTTCAGGTGAACTGGCCAGCCACAGTAAGCTTGAAAATGTGACTGTGGCAAAACTTGGAGCAACTGACTGGAGTAACTATGACTCTCTTAAGGTAGCCAAATGCCTCGTCAACAGGCGAAAAAAATGGGCAAACTCGAGACGCTACCGGCAGGAGTACTGTGAAAGTCTATATATTGACAGATAATTGCGTATCGCTTCAGGTGAGCTGCTAGAGGAAGCTTGAAAATGTGACTGTGGTAAAACGGGGAACAAATGACTGGCGTAACTGTGACTCTCTTAAGGTACCCAAATGCCTCGCCAACAGGCGAAACACAGCGGCAAACTCGACAAGCTCCCGGCAGGAGTACCGTGAAAGTCTTTATGTCGACAGATAATGGCGTATCGCTTCAGGTGAACTGGCCAGCCAGAGTAAGTTTGAAAATGTGACTGTGGCAAAACGGGGAGCAACTGACTGGGGTAACTATGACTCTCTTAAGGTAGCCAAATGCCTCGTCAACAGGCGAAATACATCGGCAAACTCGAGAAGCTACCGGCAGGAGTACTGTGAAAGTCTTTATGTCGACAGATAATGGCGTATCGCTTCAGGTGAACTGGCCAGCCACAGTAAGCTTGAAAATGTGACTGTGGCAAAACTTGGAGCAACTGACTGGAGTAACTATGACTCTCTTAAGGTAGCCAAATGCCTCGTCAACAGGCGAAAAAAATGGGCAAACTCGAGACGCTACCGGCAGGAGTACTGTGAAAGTCTATATATTGACAGATAATTGCGTATCGCTTCAGGTGAGCTGCTAGAGGAAGCTTGAAAATGTGACTGTGGTAAAACGGGGAACAAATGACTGGCGTAACTGTGACTCTCTTAAGGTACCCAAATGCCTCGCCAACAGGCGAAACACAGCGGCAAACTCGACAAGCTCCCGGCAGGAGTACCGTGAAAGTCTTTATGTCGACAGATAATGGCGTAACGCTTCAGGTGAACTGGCCAGCCAGAGTAAGTTAGAAAATGTGACTGTGGCAAAACGGGGAGCAACTGACTGGGGTAACTATGACTCTCTTAAGGTAGCCAAATGCCTCGTCAACAGGCGAAATACATCGGCAAACTCGAGAAGCTACCGGCAGGAGTACTGTGAAAGTCTTTATGTCGACAGATAATGGCGTATCGCTTCAGGTGAACTGGCCAGCCACAGTAAGCTTGAAAATGTGACTGTGGCAAAACTTGGAGCAACTGACTGGAGTAACTATGACTCTCTTAAGGTAGCCAAATGCCTCGTCAACAGGCGAAAAAAATGGGCAAACTAGAGACGCTACCGGCAGGAGTACTGTGAAAGTCTATATATTGACAGATAATTGCGTATCGCTTCAGGTGAGCTGCTAGAGGAAGCTTGAAAATGTGACTGTGGTAAAACGGGGAACAAATGACTGGCGTAACTGTGACTCTCTTAAGGTACCCAAATGCCTCGCCAACAGGCGAAACACAGCGGCAAACTCGACAAGCTCCCGGCAGGAGTACCGTGAAAGTCTTTATGTCGACAGATAATGGCGTAACGCTTCAGGTGAACTGGCCAGCCAGAGTAAGTTAGAAAATGTGACTGTGGCAAAACGGGGAGCAACTGACTGGGGTAACTATGACTCTCTTAAGGTAGCCAAATGCCTCGTCAACAGGCGAAATACATCGGCAAACTCGAGAAGCTACCGGCAGGAGTACTGTGAAAGTCTTTATGTCGACAGATAATGGCGTATCGCTTCAGGTGAACTGGCCAGCCACAGTAAGCTTGAAAATGTGACTGTGGCAAAACTTGGAGCAACTGACTGGAGTAACTATGACTCTCTTAAGGTAGCCAAATGCCTCGTCAACAGGCGAAAAAAATGGGCAAACTCGAGACGCTACCGGCAGGAGTACTGTGAAAGTCTATATATTGACAGATAATTGCGTATCGCTTCAGGTGAGCTGCTAGAGGAAGCTTGAAAATGTGACTGTGGTAAAACGGGGAACAAATGACTGGCGTAACTGTGACTCTCTTAAGGTACCCAAATGCCTCGCCAACAGGCGAAACACAGCGGCAAACTCGACAAGCTCCCGGCAGGAGTACCGTGAAAGTCTTTATGTCGACAGATAATGGCGTATCGCTTCAGGTGAACTGGCCAGCCAGAGTAAGTTTGAAAATGTGACTGTGGCAAAACGGGGAGCAACTGACTGGGGTAACTATGACTCTCTTAAGGTAGCCAAATGCCTCGTCAACAGGCGAAATACATCGGCAAACTCGAGAAGCTACCGGCAGGAGTACTGTGAAAGTCTTTATGTCGACAGATAATGGCGTATCGCTTCAGGTGAACTGGCCAGCCACAGTAAGCTTGAAAATGTGACTGTGGCAAAACTTGGAGCAACTGACTGGAGTAACTATGACTCTCTTAAGGTAGCCAAATGCCTCGTCAACAGGCGAAAAAAATGGGCAAACTCGAGACGCTACCGGCAGGAGTACTGTGAAAGTCTATATATTGACAGATAATTGCGTATCGCTTCAGGTGAGCTGCTAGAGGAAGCTTGAAAATGTGACTGTGGTAAAACGGGGAACAAATGACTGGCGTAACTGTGACTCTCTTAAGGTACCCAAATGCCTCGCCAACAGGCGAAACACAGCGGCAAACTCGACAAGCTCCCGGCAGGAGTACCGAGAAAGTCTTTATGTCGACAGATAATGGCGTAACGCTTCAGGTGAACTGGCCAGCCAGAGTAAGTTTGAAAATGTGACTGTGGCAAAACGGGGAGCAACTGACTGGGGTAACTATGACTCTCTTAAGGTAGCCAAATGCCTCGTCAACAGGCGAAATACATCGGCAAACTCGAGAAGCTACCGGCAGGAGTACTGTGAAAGTCTTTATGTCGACAGATAATGGCGTATCGCTTCAGGTGAACTGGCCAGCCACAGTAAGCTTGAAAATGTGACTGTGGCAAAACTTGGAGCAACTGACTGGAGTAACTATGACTCTCTTAAGGTAGCCAAATGCCTCGTCAACAGGCGAAAAAAATGGGCAAACTCGAGACGCTACCGGCAGGAGTACTGTGAAAGTCTATATATTGACAGATAATTGCGTATCGCTTCAGGTGAGCTGCTAGAGGAAGCTTGAAAATGTGACTGTGGTAAAACGGGGAACAAATGACTGGCGTAACTGTGACTCTCTTAAGGTACCCAAATGCCTCGCCAACAGGCGAAACACAGCGGCAAACTCGACAAGCTCCCGGCAGGAGTACCGTGAAAGTCTTTATGTCGACAGATAATGGCGTATCGCTTCAGGTGAACTGGCCAGCCAGAGTAAGTTTGAAAATGTGACTGTGGCAAAACGGGGAGCAACTGACTGGGGTAACTATGACTCTCTTAAGGTAGCCAAATGCCTCGTCAACAGGCGAAATACATCGGCAAACTCGAGAAGCTACCGGCAGGAGTACTGTGAAAGTCTTTATGTCGACAGATAATGGCGTATCGCTTCAGGTGAACTGGCCAGCCACAGTAAGCTTGAAAATGTGACTGTGGCAAAACTTGGAGCAACTGACTGGAGTAACTATGACTCTCTTAAGGTAGCCAAATGCCTCGTCAACAGGCGAAAAAAATGGGCAAACTCGAGACGCTACCGGCAGGAGTACTGTGAAAGTCTATATATTGACAGATAATTGCGTATCGCTTCAGGTGAGCTGCTAGAGGAAGCTTGAAAATGTGACTGTGGTAAAACGGGGAACAAATGACTGGCGTAACTGTGACTCTCTTAAGGTACCCAAATGCCTCGCCAACAGGCGAAACACAGCGGCAAACTCGACAAGCTCCCGGCAGGAGTACCGTGAAAGTCTTTATGTCGACAGATAATGGCGTATCGCTTCAGGTGAACTGGCCAGCCAGAGTAAGTTTGAAAATGTGACTGTGGCAAAACGGGGAGCAACTGACTGGGGTAACTATGACTCTCTTAAGGTAGCCAAATGCCTCGTCAACAGGCGAAATACATCGGCAAACTCGAGAAGCTACCGGCAGGAGTACTGTGAAAGTCTTTATGTCGACAGATAATGGCGTATCGCTTCAGGTGAACTGGCCAGCCACAGTAAGCTTGAAAATGTGACTGTGGCAAAACTTGGAGCAACTGACTGGAGTAACTATGACTCTCTTAAGGTAGCCAAATGCCTCGTCAACAGGCGAAAAAAATGGGCAAACTCGAGACGCTACCGGCAGGAGTACTGTGAAAGTCTATATATTGACAGATAATTGCGTATCGCTTCAGGTGAGCTGCTAGAGGAAGCTTGAAAATGTGACTGTGGTAAAACGGGGAACAAATGACTGGCGTAACTGTGACTCTCTTAAGGTACCCAAATGCCTCGCCAACAGGCGAAACACAGCGGCAAACTCGACAAGCTCCCGGCAGGAGTACCGTGAAAGTCTTTATGTCGACAGATAATGGCGTATCGCTTCAGGTGAACTGGCCAGCCAGAGTAAGTTTGAAAATGTGACTGTGGCAAAACGGGGAGCAACTGACTGGGGTAACTATGACTCTCTTAAGGTAGCCAAATGCCTCGTCAACAGGCGAAATACATCGGCAAACTCGAGAAGCTACCGGCAGGAGTACTGTGAAAGTCTTTATGTCGACAGATAATGGCGTATCGCTTCAGGTGAACTGGCCAGCCACAGTAAGCTTGAAAATGTGACTGTGGCAAAACTTGGAGCAACTGACTGGAGTAACTATGACTCTCTTAAGGTAGCCAAATGCCTCGTCAACAGGCGAAAAAAATGGGCAAACTCGAGACGCTACCGGCAGGAGTACTGTGAAAGTCTATATATTGACAGATAATTGCGTATCGCTTCAGGTGAGCTGCTAGAGGAAGCTTGAAAATGTGACTGTGGTAAAACGGGGAACAAATGACTGGCGTAACTGTGACTCTCTTAAGGTACCCAAATGCCTCGCCAACAGGCGAAACACAGCGGCAAACTCGACAAGCTCCCGGCAGGAGTACCGAGAAAGTCTTTATGTCGACAGATAATGGCGTAACGCTTCAGGTGAACTGGCCAGCCAGAGTAAGTTTGAAAATGTGACTGTGGCAAAACGGGGAGCAACTGACTGGGGTAACTATGACTCTCTTAAGGTAGCCAAATGCCTCGTCAACAGGCGAAATACATCGGCAAACTCGAGAAGCTACCGGCAGGAGTACTGTGAAAGTCTTTATGTCGACAGATAATGGCGTATCGCTTCAGGTGAACTGGCCAGCCACAGTAAGCTTGAAAATGTGACTGTGGCAAAACTTGGAGCAACTGACTGGAGTAACTATGACTCTCTTAAGGTAGCCAAATGCCTCGTCAACAGGCGAAAAAAATGGGCAAACTCGAGACGCTACCGGCAGGAGTACTGTGAAAGTCTATATATTGACAGATAATTGCGTATCGCTTCAGGTGAGCTGCTAGAGGAAGCTTGAAAATGTGACTGTGGTAAAACGGGGAACAAATGACTGGCGTAACTGTGACTCTCTTAAGGTACCCAAATGCCTCGCCAACAGGCGAAACACAGCGGCAAACTCGACAAGCTCCCGGCAGGAGTACCGTGAAAGTCTTTATGTCGACAGATAATGGCGTATCGCTTCAGGTGAACTGGCCAGCCAGAGTAAGTTTGAAAATGTGACTGTGGCAAAACGGGGAGCAACTGACTGGGGTAACTATGACTCTCTTAAGGTAGCCAAATGCCTCGTCAACAGGCGAAATACATCGGCAAACTCGAGAAGCTACCGGCAGGAGTACTGTGAAAGTCTTTATGTCGACAGATAATGGCGTATCGCTTCAGGTGAACTGGCCAGCCACAGTAAGCTTGAAAATGTGACTGTGGCAAAACTTGGAGCAACTGACTGGAGTAACTATGACTCTCTTAAGGTAGCCAAATGCCTCGTCAACAGGCGAAAAAAATGGGCAAACTCGAGACGCTACCGGCAGGAGTACTGTGAAAGTCTATATATTGACAGATAATTGCGTATCGCTTCAGGTGAGCTGCTAGAGGAAGCTTGAAAATGTGACTGTGGTAAAACGGGGAACAAATGACTGGCGTAACTGTGACTCTCTTAAGGTACCCAAATGCCTCGCCAACAGGCGAAACACAGCGGCAAACTCGACAAGCTCCCGGCAGGAGTACCGTGAAAGTCTTTATGTCGACAGATAATGGCGTATCGCTTCAGGTGAACTGGCCAGCCAGAGTAAGTTTGAAAATGTGACTGTGGCAAAACGGGGAGCAACTGACTGGGGTAACTATGACTCTCTTAAGGTAGCCAAATGCCTCGTCAACAGGCGAAATACATCGGCAAACTCGAGAAGCTACCGGCAGGAGTACTGTGAAAGTCTTTATGTCGACAGATAATGGCGTATCGCTTCAGGTGAACTGGCCAGCCACAGTAAGCTTGAAAATGTGACTGTGGCAAAACTTGGAGCAACTGACTGGAGTAACTATGACTCTCTTAAGGTAGCCAAATGCCTCGTCAACAGGCGAAAAAAATGGGCAAACTCGAGACGCTACCGGCAGGAGTACTGTGAAAGTCTATATATTGACAGATAATTGCGTATCGCTTCAGGTGAGCTGCTAGAGGAAGCTTGAAAATGTGACTGTGGTAAAACGGGGAACAAATGACTGGCGTAACTGTGACTCTCTTAAGGTACCCAAATGCCTCGCCAACAGGCGAAACACAGCGGCAAACTCGACAAGCTCCCGGCAGGAGTACCGTGAAAGTCTTTATGTCGACAGATAATGGCGTAACGCTTCAGGTGAACTGGCCAGCCAGAGTAAGTTAGAAAATGTGACTGTGGCAAAACGGGGAGCAACTGACTGGGGTAACTATGACTCTCTTAAGGTAGCCAAATGCCTCGTCAACAGGCGAAATACATCGGCAAACTCGAGAAGCTACCGGCAGGAGTACTGTGAAAGTCTTTATGTCGACAGATAATGGCGTATCGCTTCAGGTGAACTGGCCAGCCACAGTAAGCTTGAAAATGTGACTGTGGCAAAACTTGGAGCAACTGACTGGAGTAACTATGACTCTCTTAAGGTAGCCAAATGCCTCGTCAACAGGCGAAAAAAATGGGCAAACTCGAGACGCTACCGGCAGGAGTACTGTGAAAGTCTATATATTGACAGATAATTGCGTATCGCTTCAGGTGAGCTGCTAGAGGAAGCTTGAAAATGTGACTGTGGTAAAACGGGGAACAAATGACTGGCGTAACTGTGACTCTCTTAAGGTACCCAAATGCCTCGCCAACAGGCGAAACACAGCGGCAAACTCGACAAGCTCCCGGCAGGAGTACCGTGAAAGTCTTTATGTCGACAGATAATGGCGTAACGCTTCAGGTGAACTGGCCAGCCAGAGTAAGTTAGAAAATGTGACTGTGGCAAAACGGGGAGCAACTGACTGGGGTAACTATGACTCTCTTAAGGTAGCCAAATGCCTCGTCAACAGGCGAAATACATCGGCAAACTCGAGAAGCTACCGGCAGGAGTACTGTGAAAGTCTTTATGTCGACAGATAATGGCGTATCGCTTCAGGTGAACTGGCCAGCCACAGTAAGCTTGAAAATGTGACTGTGGCAAAACTTGGAGCAACTGACTGGAGTAACTATGACTCTCTTAAGGTAGCCAAATGCCTCGTCAACAGGCGAAAAAAATGGGCAAACTCGAGACGCTACCGGCAGGAGTACTGTGAAAGTCTATATATTGACAGATAATTGCGTATCGCTTCAGGTGAGCTGCTAGAGGAAGCTTGAAAATGTGACTGTGGTAAAACGGGGAACAAATGACTGGCGTAACTGTGACTCTCTTAAGGTACCCAAATGCCTCGCCAACAGGCGAAACACAGCGGCAAACTCGACAAGCTCCCGGCAGGAGTACCGTGAAAGTCTTTATGTCGACAGATAATGGCGTATCGCTTCAGGTGAACTGGCCAGCCAGAGTAAGTTTGAAAATGTGACTGTGGCAAAACGGGGAGCAACTGACTGGGGTAACTATGACTCTCTTAAGGTAGCCAAATGCCTCGTCAACAGGCGAAATACATCGGCAAACTCGAGAAGCTACCGGCAGGAGTACTGTGAAAGTCTTTATGTCGACAGATAATGGCGTATCGCTTCAGGTGAACTGGCCAGCCACAGTAAGCTTGAAAATGTGACTGTGGCAAAACTTGGAGCAACTGACTGGAGTAACTATGACTCTCTTAAGGTAGCCAAATGCCTCGTCAACAGGCGAAAAAAATGGGCAAACTCGAGACGCTACCGGCAGGAGTACTGTGAAAGTCTATATATTGACAGATAATTGCGTATCGCTTCAGGTGAGCTGCTAGAGGAAGCTTGAAAATGTGACTGTGGTAAAACGGGGAACAAATGACTGGCGTAACTGTGACTCTCTTAAGGTACCCAAATGCCTCGCCAACAGGCGAAACACAGCGGCAAACTCGACAAGCTCCCGGCAGGAGTACCGTGAAAGTCTTTATGTCGACAGATAATGGCGTAACGCTTCAGGTGAACTGGCCAGCCAGAGTAAGTTTGAAAATGTGACTGTGGCAAAACGGGGAGCAACTGACTGGGGTAACTATGACTCTCTTAAGGTAGCCAAATGCCTCGTCAACAGGCGAAATACATCGGCAAACTCGAGAAGCTACCGGCAGGAGTACTGTGAAAGTCTTTATGTCGACAGATAATGGCGTATCGCTTCAGGTGAACTGGCCAGCCACAGTAAGCTTGAAAATGTGACTGTGGCAAAACTTGGAGCAACTGACTGGAGTAACTATGACTCTCTTAAGGTAGCCAAATGCCTCGTCAACAGGCGAAAAAAATGGGCAAACTCGAGACGCTACCGGCAGGAGTACTGTGAAAGTCTATATAGTGACAGATAATTGCGTATCGCTTCAGGTGAGCTGCTAGAGGAAGCTTGAAAATGTGACTGTGGTAAAACGGGGAACAAATGACTGGCGTAACTGTGACTCTCTTAAGGTACCCAAATGCCTCGCCAACAGGCGAAACACAGCGGCAAACTCGACAAGCTCCCGGCAGGAGTACCGTGAAAGTCTTTATGTCGACAGATAATGGCGTAACGCTTCAGGTGAACTGGCCAGCCAGAGTAAGTTAGAAAATGTGACTGTGGCAAAACGGGGAGCAACTGACTGGGGTAACTATGACTCTCTTAAGGTAGCCAAATGCCTCGTCAACAGGCGAAATACATCGGCAAACTCGAGAAGCTACCGGCAGGAGTACTGTGAAAGTCTTTATGTCGACAGATAATGGCGTATCGCTTCAGGTGAACTGGCCAGCCACAGTAAGCTTGAAAATGTGACTGTGGCAAAACTTGGAGCAACTGACTGGAGTAACTATGACTCTCTTAAGGTAGCCAAATGCCTCGTCAACAGGCGAAAAAAATGGGCAAACTCGAGACGCTACCGGCAGGAGTACTGTGAAAGTCTATATATTGACAGATAATTGCGTATCGCTTCAGGTGAGCTGCTAGAGGAAGCTTGAAAATGTGACTGTGGTAAAACGGGGAACAAATGACTGGCGTAACTGTGACTCTCTTAAGGTACCCAAATGCCTCGCCAACAGGCGAAACACAGCGGCAAACTCGACAAGCTCCCGGCAGGAGTACCGTGAAAGTCTTTATGTCGACAGATAATGGCGTAACGCTTCAGGTGAACTGGCCAGCCAGAGTAAGTTAGAAAATGTGACTGTGGCAAAACGGGGAGCAACTGACTGGGGTAACTATGACTCTCTTAAGGTAGCCAAATGCCTCGTCAACAGGCGAAATACATCGGCAAACTCGAGAAGCTACCGGCAGGAGTACTGTGAAAGTCTTTATGTCGACAGATAATGGCGTATCGCTTCAGGTGAACTGGCCAGCCACAGTAAGCTTGAAAATGTGACTGTGGCAAAACTTGGAGCAACTGACTGGAGTAACTATGACTCTCTTAAGGTAGCCAAATGCCTCGTCAACAGGCGAAAAAAATGGGCAAACTCGAGACGCTACCGGCAGGAGTACTGTGAAAGTCTATATATTGACAGATAATTGCGTATCGCTTCAGGTGAGCTGCTAGAGGAAGCTTGAAAATGTGACTGTGGTAAAACGGGGAACAAATGACTGGCGTAACTGTGACTCTCTTAAGGTACCCAAATGCCTCGCCAACAGGCGAAACACAGCGGCAAACTCGACAAGCTCCCGGCAGGAGTACCGTGAAAGTCTTTATGTCGACAGATAATGGCGTATCGCTTCAGGTGAACTGGCCAGCCAGAGTAAGTTTGAAAATGTGACTGTGGCAAAACGGGGAGCAACTGACTGGGGTAACTATGACTCTCTTAAGGTAGCCAAATGCCTCGTCAACAGGCGAAATACATCGGCAAACTCGAGAAGCTACCGGCAGGAGTACTGTGAAAGTCTGTATGTCGACAGATAATGGCGTATCGCTTCAGGTGAACTGGCCAGCCACAGTAAGCTTGAAAATGTGACTGTGGCAAAACTTGGAGCAACTGACTGGAGTAACTATGACTCTCTTAAGGTAGCCAAATGCCTCGTCAACAGGCGAAAAAAATGGGCAAACTCGAGACGCTACCGGCAGGAGTACTGTGAAAGTCTATATATTGACAGATAATTGCGTATCGCTTCAGGTGAGCTGCTAGAGGAAGCTTGAAAATGTGAGTGTGGTAAAACGGGGAACAAATGACTGGCGTAACTGTGACTCTCTTAAGGTACCCAAATGCCTCGCCAACAGGCGAAACACAGCGGCAAACTCGACAAGCTCCCGGCAGGAGTACCGTGAAAGTCTTTATGTCGACAGATAATGGCGTAACGCTTCAGGTGAACTGGCCAGCCAGAGTAAGTTTGAAAATGTGACTGTGGCAAAACGGGGAGCAACTGACTGGGGTAACTATGACTCTCTTAAGGTAGCCAAATGCCTCGTCAACAGGCGAAATACATCGGCAAACTCGAGAAGCTACCGGCAGGAGTACTGTGAAAGTCTTTATGTCGACAGATAATGGCGTATCGCTTCAGGTGAACTGGCCAGCCACAGTAAGCTTGAAAATGTGACTGTGGCAAAACTTGGAGCAACTGACTGGAGTAACTATGACTCTCTTAAGGTAGCCAAATGCCTCGTCAACAGGCGAAAAAAATGGGCAAACTCGAGACGCTACCGGCAGGAGTACTGTGAAAGTCTATATATTGACAGATAATTGCGTATCGCTTCAGGTGAGCTGCTAGAGGAAGCTTGAAAATGTGACTGTGGTAAAACGGGGAACAAATGACTGGCGTAACTGTGACTCTCTTAAGGTACCCAAATGCCTCGCCAACAGGCGAAACACAGCGGCAAACTCGACAAGCTCCCGGCAGGAGTACCGTGAAAGTCTTTATGTCGACAGATAATGGCGTATCGCTTCAGGTGAACTGGCCAGCCAGAGTAAGTTTGAAAATGTGACTGTGGCAAAACGGGGAGCAACTGACTGGGGTAACTATGACTCTCTTAAGGTAGCCAAATGCCTCGTCAACAGGCGAAATACATCGGCAAACTCGAGAAGCTACCGGCAGGAGTACTGTGAAAGTCTTTATGTCGACAGATAATGGCGTATCGCTTCAGGTGAACTGGCCAGCCACAGTAAGCTTGAAAATGTGACTGTGGCAAAACTTGGAGCAACTGACTGGAGTAACTATGACTCTCTTAAGGTAGCCAAATGCCTCGTCAACAGGCGAAAAAAATGGGCAAACTCGAGACGCTACCGGCAGGAGTACTGTGAAAGTCTATATATTGACAGATAATTGCGTATCGCTTCAGGTGAGCTGCTAGAGGAAGCTTGAAAATGTGACTGTGGTAAAACGGGGAACAAATGACTGGCGTAACTGTGACTCTCTTAAGGTACCCAAATGCCTCGCCAACAGGCGAAACACAGCGGCAAACTCGACAAGCTCCCGGCAGGAGTACCGTGAAAGTCTTTATGTCGACAGATAATGGCGTAACGCTTCAGGTGAACTGGCCAGCCAGAGTAAGTTTGAAAATGTGACTGTGGCAAAACGGGGAGCAACTGACTGGGGTAACTATGACTCTCTTAAGGTAGCCAAATGCCTCGTCAACAGGCGAAATACATCGGCAAACTCGAGAAGCTACCGGCAGGAGTACTGTGAAAGTCTTTATGTCGACAGATAATGGCGTATCGCTTCAGGTGAACTGGCCAGCCACAGTAAGCTTGAAAATGTGACTGTGGCAAAACTTGGAGCAACTGACTGGAGTAACTATGACTCTCTTAAGGTAGCCAAATGCCTCGTCAACAGGCGAAAAAAATGGGCAAACTCGAGACGCTACCGGCAGGAGTACTGTGAAAGTCTATATATTGACAGATAATTGCGTATCGCTTCAGGTGAGCTGCTAGAGGAAGCTTGAAAATGTGACTGTGGTAAAACGGGGAACAAATGACTGGCGTAACTGTGACTCTCTTAAGGTACCCAAATGCCTCGCCAACAGGCGAAACACAGCGGCAAACTCGACAAGCTCCCGGCAGGAGTACCGTGAAAGTCTTTATGTCGACAGATAATGGCGTAACGCTTCAGGTGAACTGGCCAGCCAGAGTAAGTTAGAAAATGTGACTGTGGCAAAACGGGGAGCAACTGACTGGGGTAACTATGACTCTCTTAAGGTAGCCAAATGCCTCGTCAACAGGCGAAATACATCGGCAAACTCGAGAAGCTACCGGCAGGAGTACTGTGAAAGTCTTTATGTCGACAGATAATGGCGTATCGCTTCAGGTGAACTGGCCAGCCACAGTAAGCTTGAAAATGTGACTGTGGCAAAACTTGGAGCAACTGACTGGAGTAACTATGACTCTCTTAAGGTAGCCAAATGCCTCGTCAACAGGCGAAAAAAATGGGCAAACTCGAGACGCTACCGGCAGGAGTACTGTGAAAGTCTATATATTGACAGATAATTGCGTATCGCTTCAGGTGAGCTGCTAGAGGAAGCTTGAAAATGTGACTGTGGTAAAACGGGGAACAAATGACTGGCGTAACTGTGACTCTCTTAAGGTACCCAAATGCCTCGCCAACAGGCGAAACACAGCGGCAAACTCGACAAGCTCCCGGCAGGAGTACCGTGAAAGTCTTTATGTCGACAGATAATGGCGTATCGCTTCAGGTGAACTGGCCAGCCAGAGTAAGTTTGAAAATGTGACTGTGGCAAAACGGGGAGCAACTGACTGGGGTAACTATGACTCTCTTAAGGTAGCCAAATGCCTCGTCAACAGGCGAAATACATCGGCAAACTCGAGAAGCTACCGGCAGGAGTACTGTGAAAGTCTTTATGTCGACAGATAATGGCGTATCGCTTCAGGTGAACTGGCCAGCCACAGTAAGCTTGAAAATGTGACTGTGGCAAAACTTGGAGCAACTGACTGGAGTAACTATGACTCTCTTAAGGTAGCCAAATGCCTCGTCAACAGGCGAAAAAAATGGGCAAACTCGAGACGCTACCGGCAGGAGTACTGTGAAAGTCTATATATTGACAGATAATTGCGTATCGCTTCAGGTGAGCTGCTAGAGGAAGCTTGAAAATGTGACTGTGGTAAAACGGGGAACAAATGACTGGCGTAACTGTGACTCTCTTAAGGTACCCAAATGCCTCGCCAACAGGCGAAACACAGCGGCAAACTCGACAAGCTCCCGGCAGGAGTACCGTGAAAGTCTTTATGTCGACAGATAATGGCGTAACGCTTCAGGTGAACTGGCCAGCCAGAGTAAGTTTGAAAATGTGACTGTGGCAAAACGGGGAGCAACTGACTGGGGTAACTATGACTCTCTTAAGGTAGCCAAATGCCTCGTCAACAGGCGAAATACATCGGCAAACTCGAGAAGCTACCGGCAGGAGTACTGTGAAAGTCTTTATGTCGACAGATAATGGCGTATCGCTTCAGGTGAACTGGCCAGCCACAGTAAGCTTGAAAATGTGACTGTGGCAAAACTTGGAGCAACTGACTGGAGTAACTATGACTCTCTTAAGGTAGCCAAATGCCTCGTCAACAGGCGAAAAAAATGGGCAAACTCGAGACGCTACCGGCAGGAGTACTGTGAAAGTCTATATATTGACAGATAATTGCGTATCGCTTCAGGTGAGCTGCTAGAGGAAGCTTGAAAATGTGACTGTGGTAAAACGGGGAACAAATGACTGGCGTAACTGTGACTCTCTTAAGGTACCCAAATGCCTCGCCAACAGGCGAAACACAGCGGCAAACTCGACAAGCTCCCGGCAGGAGTACCGTGAAAGTCTTTATGTCGACAGATAATGGCGTAACGCTTCAGGTGAACTGGCCAGCCAGAGTAAGTTAGAAAATGTGACTGTGGCAAAACGGGGAGCAACTGACTGGGGTAACTATGACTCTCTTAAGGTAGCCAAATGCCTCGTCAACAGGCGAAATACATCGGCAAACTCGAGAAGCTACCGGCAGGAGTACTGTGAAAGTCTTTATGTCGACAGATAATGGCGTATCGCTTCAGGTGAACTGGCCAGCCACAGTAAGCTTGAAAATGTGACTGTGGCAAAACTTGGAGCAAGTGACTGGAGTAACTATGACTCTCTTAAGGTAGCCAAATGCCTCGTCAACAGGCGAAAAAAATGGGCAAACTCGAGACGCTACCGGCAGGAGTACTGTGAAAGTCTATATATTGACAGATAATTGCGTATCGCTTCAGGTGAGCTGCTAGAGGAAGCTTGAAAATGTGACTGTGGTAAAACGGGGAACAAATGACTGGCGTAACTGTGACTCTCTTAAGGTACCCAAATGCCTCGCCAACAGGCGAAACACAGCGGCAAACTCGACAAGCTCCCGGCAGGAGTACCGTGAAAGTCTTTATGTCGACAGATAATGGCGTAACGCTTCAGGTGAACTGGCCAGCCAGAGTAAGTTAGAAAATGTGACTGTGGCAAAACGGGGAGCAACTGACTGGGGTAACTATGACTCTCTTAAGGTAGCCAAATGCCTCGTCAACAGGCGAAATACATCGGCAAACTCGAGAAGCTACCGGCAGGAGTACTGTGAAAGTCTTTATGTCGACAGATAATGGCGTATCGCTTCAGGTGAACTGGCCAGCCACAGTAAGCTTGAAAATGTGACTGTGGCAAAACTTGGAGCAACTGACTGGAGTAACTATGACTCTCTTAAGGTAGCCAAATGCCTCGTCAACAGGCGAAAAAAATGGGCAAACTCGAGACGCTACCGGCAGGAGTACTGTGAAAGTCTATATATTGACAGATAATTGCGTATCGCTTCAGGTGAGCTGCTAGAGGAAGCTTGAAAATGTGACTGTGGTAAAACGGGGAACAAATGACTGGCGTAACTGTGACTCTCTTAAGGTACCCAAATGCCTCGCCAACAGGCGAAACACAGCGGCAAACTCGACAAGCTCCCGGCAGGAGTACCGTGAAAGTCTTTATGTCGACAGATAATGGCGTATCGCTTCAGGTGAACTGGCCAGCCAGAGTAAGTTTGAAAATGTGACTGTGGCAAAACGGGGAGCAACTGACTGGGGTAACTATGACTCTCTTAAGGTAGCCAAATGCCTCGTCAACAGGCGAAATACATCGGCAAACTCGAGAAGCTACCGGCAGGAGTACTGTGAAAGTCTGTATGTCGACAGATAATGGCGTATCGCTTCAGGTGAACTGGCCAGCCACAGTAAGCTTGAAAATGTGACTGTGGCAAAACTTGGAGCAACTGACTGGAGTAACTATGACTCTCTTAAGGTAGCCAAATGCCTCGTCAACAGGCGAAAAAAATGGGCAAACTCGAGACGCTACCGGCAGGAGTACTGTGAAAGTCTATATATTGACAGATAATTGCGTATCGCTTCAGGTGAGCTGCTAGAGGAAGCTTGAAAATGTGAGTGTGGTAAAACGGGGAACAAATGACTGGCGTAACTGTGACTCTCTTAAGGTACCCAAATGCCTCGCCAACAGGCGAAACACAGCGGCAAACTCGACAAGCTCCCGGCAGGAGTACCGTGAAAGTCTTTATGTCGACAGATAATGGCGTAACGCTTCAGGTGAACTGGCCAGCCAGAGTAAGTTTGAAAATGTGACTGTGGCAAAACGGGGAGCAACTGACTGGGGTAACTATGACTCTCTTAAGGTAGCCAAATGCCTCGTCAACAGGCGAAATACATCGGCAAACTCGAGAAGCTACCGGCAGGAGTACTGTGAAAGTCTTTATGTCGACAGATAATGGCGTATCGCTTCAGGTGAACTGGCCAGCCACAGTAAGCTTGAAAATGTGACTGTGGCAAAACTTGGAGCAACTGACTGGAGTAACTATGACTCTCTTAAGGTAGCCAAATGCCTCGTCAACAGGCGAAATACATCGGCAAACTCGAGACGCTACCGGCAGGAGTACTGTGAAAGTCTATATATTGACAGATAATTGCGTATCGCTTCAGGTGAGCTGCTAGAGGAAGCTTGAAAATGTGACTGTGGTAAAACGGGGAACAAATGACTGGCGTAACTGTGACTCTCTTAAGGTACCCAAATGCCTCGCCAACAGGCGAAACACAGCGGCAAACTCGACAAGCTCCCGGCAGGAGTACCGTGAAAGTCTTTATGTCGACAGATAATGGCGTATCGCTTCAGGTGAACTGGCCAGCCAGAGTAAGTTTGAAAATGTGACTGTGGCAAAACGGGGAGCAACTGACTGGGGTAACTATGACTCTCTTAAGGTAGCCAAATGCCTCGTCAACAGGCGAAATACATCGGCAAACTCGAGAAGCTACCGGCAGGAGTACTGTGAAAGTCTTTATGTCGACAGATAATGGCGTATCGCTTCAGGTGAACTGGCCAGCCACAGTAAGCTTGAAAATGTGACTGTGGCAAAACTTGGAGCAACTGACTGGAGTAACTATGACTCTCTTAAGGTAGCCAAATGCCTCGTCAACAGGCGAAAAAAATGGGCAAACTCGAGACGCTACCGGCAGGAGTACTGTGAAAGTCTATATATTGACAGATAATTGCGTATCGCTTCAGGTGAGCTGCTAGAGGAAGCTTGAAAATGTGACTGTGGTAAAACGGGGAACAAATGACTGGCGTAACTGTGACTCTCTTAAGGTACCCAAATGCCTCGCCAACAGGCGAAACACAGCGGCAAACTCGACAAGCTCCCGGCAGGAGTACCGTGAAAGTCTTTATGTCGACAGATAATGGCGTAACGCTTCAGGTGAACTGGCCAGCCAGAGTAAGTTTGAAAATGTGACTGTGGCAAAACGGGGAGCAACTGACTGGGGTAACTATGACTCTCTTAAGGTAGCCAAATGCCTCGTCAACAGGCGAAATACATCGGCAAACTCGAGAAGCTACCGGCAGGAGTACTGTGAAAGTCTTTATGTCGACAGATAATGGCGTATCGCTTCAGGTGAACTGGCCAGCCACAGTAAGCTTGAAAATGTGACTGTGGCAAAACTTGGAGCAACTGACTGGAGTAACTATGACTCTCTTAAGGTAGCCAAATGCCTCGTCAACAGGCGAAAAAAATGGGCAAACTCGAGACGCTACCGGCAGGAGTACTGTGAAAGTCTATATATTGACAGATAATTGCGTATCGCTTCAGGTGAGCTGCTAGAGGAAGCTTGAAAATGTGACTGTGGTAAAACGGGGAACAAATGACTGGCGTAACTGTGACTCTCTTAAGGTACCCAAATGCCTCGCCAACAGGCGAAACACAGCGGCAAACTCGACAAGCTCCCGGCAGGAGTACCGTGAAAGTCTTTATGTCGACAGATAATGGCGTAACGCTTCAGGTGAACTGGCCAGCCAGAGTAAGTTAGAAAATGTGACTGTGGCAAAACGGGGAGCAACTGACTGGGGTAACTATGACTCTCTTAAGGTAGCCAAATGCCTCGTCAACAGGCGAAATACATCGGCAAACTCGAGAAGCTACCGGCAGGAGTACTGTGAAAGTCTTTATGTCGACAGATAATGGCGTATCGCTTCAGGTGAACTGGCCAGCCACAGTAAGCTTGAAAATGTGACTGTGGCAAAACTTGGAGCAACTGACTGGAGTAACTATGACTCTCTTAAGGTAGCCAAATGCCTCGTCAACAGGCGAAAAAAATGGGCAAACTCGAGACGCTACCGGCAGGAGTACTGTGAAAGTCTATATATTGACAGATAATTGCGTATCGCTTCAGGTGAGCTGCTAGAGGAAGCTTGAAAATGTGACTGTGGTAAAACGGGGAACAAATGACTGGCGTAACTGTGACTCTCTTAAGGTACCCAAATGCCTCGCCAACAGGCGAAACACAGCGGCAAACTCGACAAGCTCCCGGCAGGAGTACCGTGAAAGTCTTTATGTCGACAGATAATGGCGTATCGCTTCAGGTGAACTGGCCAGCCAGAGTAAGTTTGAAAATGTGACTGTGGCAAAACGGGGAGCAACTGACTGGGGTAACTATGACTCTCTTAAGGTAGCCAAATGCCTCGTCAACAGGCGAAATACATCGGCAAACTCGAGAAGCTACCGGCAGGAGTACTGTGAAAGTCTTTATGTCGACAGATAATGGCGTATCGCTTCAGGTGAACTGGCCAGCCACAGTAAGCTTGAAAATGTGACTGTGGCAAAACTTGGAGCAACTGACTGGAGTAACTATGACTCTCTTAAGGTAGCCAAATGCCTCGTCAACAGGCGAAAAAAATGGGCAAACTCGAGACGCTACCGGCAGGAGTACTGTGAAAGTCTATATATTGACAGATAATTGCGTATCGCTTCAGGTGAGCTGCTAGAGGAAGCTTGAAAATGTGACTGTGGTAAAACGGGGAACAAATGACTGGCGTAACTGTGACTCTCTTAAGGTACCCAAATGCCTCGCCAACAGGCGAAACACAGCGGCAAACTCGACAAGCTCCCGGCAGGAGTACCGTGAAAGTCTTTATGTCGACAGATAATGGCGTAACGCTTCAGGTGAACTGGCCAGCCAGAGTAAGTTTGAAAATGTGACTGTGGCAAAACGGGGAGCAACTGACTGGGGTAACTATGACTCTCTTAAGGTAGCCAAATGCCTCGTCAACAGGCGAAATACATCGGCAAACTCGAGAAGCTACCGGCAGGAGTACTGTGAAAGTCTTTATGTCGACAGATAATGGCGTATCGCTTCAGGTGAACTGGCCAGCCACAGTAAGCTTGAAAATGTGACTGTGGCAAAACTTGGAGCAACTGACTGGAGTAACTATGACTCTCTTAAGGTAGCCAAATGCCTCGTCAACAGGCGAAAAAAATGGGCAAACTCGAGACGCTACCGGCAGGAGTACTGTGAAAGTCTATATATTGACAGATAATTGCGTATCGCTTCAGGTGAGCTGCTAGAGGAAGCTTGAAAATGTGACTGTGGTAAAACGGGGAACAAATGACTGGCGTAACTGTGACTCTCTTAAGGTACCCAAATGCCTCGCCAACAGGCGAAACACAGCGGCAAACTCGACAAGCTCCCGGCAGGAGTACCGTGAAAGTCTTTATGTCGACAGATAATGGCGTAACGCTTCAGGTGAACTGGCCAGCCAGAGTAAGTTAGAAAATGTGACTGTGGCAAAACGGGGAGCAACTGACTGGGGTAACTATGACTCTCTTAAGGTAGCCAAATGCCTCGTCAACAGGCGAAATACATCGGCAAACTCGAGAAGCTACCGGCAGGAGTACTGTGAAAGTCTTTATGTCGACAGATAATGGCGTATCGCTTCAGGTGAACTGGCCAGCCACAGTAAGCTTGAAAATGTGACTGTGGCAAAACTTGGAGCAAGTGACTGGAGTAACTATGACTCTCTTAAGGTAGCCAAATGCCTCGTCAACAGGCGAAAAAAATGGGCAAACTCGAGACGCTACCGGCAGGAGTACTGTGAAAGTCTATATATTGACAGATAATTGCGTATCGCTTCAGGTGAGCTGCTAGAGGAAGCTTGAAAATGTGACTGTGGTAAAACGGGGAACAAATGACTGGCGTAACTGTGACTCTCTTAAGGTACCCAAATGCCTCGCCAACAGGCGAAACACAGCGGCAAACTCGACAAGCTCCCGGCAGGAGTACCGTGAAAGTCTTTATGTCGACAGATAATGGCGTAACGCTTCAGGTGAACTGGCCAGCCAGAGTAAGTTAGAAAATGTGACTGTGGCAAAACGGGGAGCAACTGACTGGGGTAACTATGACTCTCTTAAGGTAGCCAAATGCCTCGTCAACAGGCGAAATACATCGGCAAACTCGAGAAGCTACCGGCAGGAGTACTGTGAAAGTCTTTATGTCGACAGATAATGGCGTATCGCTTCAGGTGAACTGGCCAGCCACAGTAAGCTTGAAAATGTGACTGTGGCAAAACTTGGAGCAACTGACTGGAGTAACTATGACTCTCTTAAGGTAGCCAAATGCCTCGTCAACAGGCGAAAAAAATGGGCAAACTCGAGACGCTACCGGCAGGAGTACTGTGAAAGTCTATATATTGACAGATAATTGCGTATCGCTTCAGGTGAGCTGCTAGAGGAAGCTTGAAAATGTGACTGTGGTAAAACGGGGAACAAATGACTGGCGTAACTGTGACTCTCTTAAGGTACCCAAATGCCTCGCCAACAGGCGAAACACAGCGGCAAACTCGACAAGCTCCCGGCAGGAGTACCGTGAAAGTCTTTATGTCGACAGATAATGGCGTATCGCTTCAGGTGAACTGGCCAGCCAGAGTAAGTTTGAAAATGTGACTGTGGCAAAACGGGGAGCAACTGACTGGGGTAACTATGACTCTCTTAAGGTAGCCAAATGCCTCGTCAACAGGCGAAATACATCGGCAAACTCGAGAAGCTACCGGCAGGAGTACTGTGAAAGTCTGTATGTCGACAGATAATGGCGTATCGCTTCAGGTGAACTGGCCAGCCACAGTAAGCTTGAAAATGTGACTGTGGCAAAACTTGGAGCAACTGACTGGAGTAACTATGACTCTCTTAAGGTAGCCAAATGCCTCGTCAACAGGCGAAAAAAATGGGCAAACTCGAGACGCTACCGGCAGGAGTACTGTGAAAGTCTATATATTGACAGATAATTGCGTATCGCTTCAGGTGAGCTGCTAGAGGAAGCTTGAAAATGTGACTGTGGTAAAACGGGGAACAAATGACTGGCGTAACTGTGACTCTCTTAAGGTACCCAAATGCCTCGCCAACAGGCGAAACACAGCGGCAAACTCGACAAGCTCCCGGCAGGAGTACCGTGAAAGTCTTTATGTCGACAGATAATGGCGTAACGCTTCAGGTGAACTGGCCAGCCAGAGTAAGTTTGAAAATGTGACTGTGGCAAAACGGGGAGCAACTGACTGGGGTAACTATGACTCTCTTAAGGTAGCCAAATGCCTCGTCAACAGGCGAAATACATCGGCAAACTCGAGAAGCTACCGGCAGGAGTACTGTGAAAGTCTTTATGTCGACAGATAATGGCGTATCGCTTCAGGTGAACTGGCCAGCCACAGTAAGCTTGAAAATGTGACTGTGGCAAAACTTGGAGCAACTGACTGGAGTAACTATGACTCTCTTAAGGTAGCCAAATGCCTCGTCAACAGGCGAAAAAAATGGGCAAACTCGAGACGCTACCGGCAGGAGTACTGTGAAAGTCTATATATTGACAGATAATTGCGTATCGCTTCAGGTGAGCTGCTAGAGGAAGCTTGAAAATGTGACTGTGGTAAAACGGGGAACAAATGACTGGCGTAACTGTGACTCTCTTAAGGTACCCAAATGCCTCGCCAACAGGCGAAACACAGCGGCAAACTCGACAAGCTCCCGGCAGGAGTACCGTGAAAGTCTTTATGTCGACAGATAATGGCGTATCGCTTCAGGTGAACTGGCCAGCCAGAGTAAGTTTGAAAATGTGACTGTGGCAAAACGGGGAGCAACTGACTGGGGTAACTATGACTCTCTTAAGGTAGCCAAATGCCTCGTCAACAGGCGAAATACATCGGCAAACTCGAGAAGCTACCGGCAGGAGTACTGTGAAAGTCTTTATGTCGACAGATAATGGCGTATCGCTTCAGGTGAACTGGCCAGCCACAGTAAGCTTGAAAATGTGACTGTGGCAAAACTTGGAGCAACTGACTGGAGTAACTATGACTCTCTTAAGGTAGCCAAATGCCTCGTCAACAGGCGAAAAAAATGGGCAAACTCGAGACGCTACCGGCAGGAGTACTGTGAAAGTCTATATATTGACAGATAATTGCGTATCGCTTCAGGTGAGCTGCTAGAGGAAGCTTGAAAATGTGACTGTGGTAAAACGGGGAACAAATGACTGGCGTAACTGTGACTCTCTTAAGGTACCCAAATGCCTCGCCAACAGGCGAAACACAGCGGCAAACTCGACAAGCTCCCGGCAGGAGTACCGTGAAAGTCTTTATGTCGACAGATAATGGCGTAACGCTTCAGGTGAACTGGCCAGCCAGAGTAAGTTTGAAAATGTGACTGTGGCAAAACGGGGAGCAACTGACTGGGGTAACTATGACTCTCTTAAGGTAGCCAAATGCCTCGTCAACAGGCGAAATACATCGGCAAACTCGAGAAGCTACCGGCAGGAGTACTGTGAAAGTCTTTATGTCGACAGATAATGGCGTATCGCTTCAGGTGAACTGGCCAGCCACAGTAAGCTTGAAAATGTGACTGTGGCAAAACTTGGAGCAACTGACTGGAGTAACTATGACTCTCTTAAGGTAGCCAAATGCCTCGTCAACAGGCGAAAAAAATGGGCAAACTCGAGACGCTACCGGCAGGAGTACTGTGAAAGTCTATATATTGACAGATAATTGCGTATCGCTTCAGGTGAGCTGCTAGAGGAAGCTTGAAAATGTGACTGTGGTAAAACGGGGAACAAATGACTGGCGTAACTGTGACTCTCTTAAGGTACCCAAATGCCTCGCCAACAGGCGAAACACAGCGGCAAACTCGACAAGCTCCCGGCAGGAGTACCGTGAAAGTCTTTATGTCGACAGATAATGGCGTATCGCTTCAGGTGAACTGGCCAGCCAGAGTAAGTTTGAAAATGTGACTGTGGCAAAACGGGGAGCAACTGACTGGGGTAACTATGACTCTCTTAAGGTAGCCAAATGCCTCGTCAACAGGCGAAATACATCGGCAAACTCGAGAAGCTACCGGCAGGAGTACTGTGAAAGTCTGTATGTCGACAGATAATGGCGTATCGCTTCAGGTGAACTGGCCAGCCACAGTAAGCTTGAAAATGTGACTGTGGCAAAACTTGGAGCAACTGACTGGAGTAACTATGACTCTCTTAAGGTAGCCAAATGCCTCGTCAACAGGCGAAAAAAATGGGCAAACTCGAGACGCTACCGGCAGGAGTACTGTGAAAGTCTATATATTGACAGATAATTGCGTATCGCTTCAGGTGAGCTGCTAGAGGAAGCTTGAAAATGTGACTGTGGTAAAACGGGGAACAAATGACTGGCGTAACTGTGACTCTCTTAAGGTACCCAAATGCCTCGCCAACAGGCGAAACACAGCGGCAAACTCGACAAGCTCCCGGCAGGAGTACCGTGAAAGTCTTTATGTCGACAGATAATGGCGTAACGCTTCAGGTGAACTGGCCAGCCAGAGTAAGTTTGAAAATGTGACTGTGGCAAAACGGGGAGCAACTGACTGGGGTAACTATGACTCTCTTAAGGTAGCCAAATGCCTCGTCAACAGGCGAAATACATCGGCAAACTCGAGAAGCTACCGGCAGGAGTACTGTGAAAGTCTTTATGTCGACAGATAATGGCGTATCGCTTCAGGTGAACTGGCCAGCCACAGTAAGCTTGAAAATGTGACTGTGGCAAAACTTGGAGCAACTGACTGGAGTAACTATGACTCTCTTAAGGTAGCCAAATGCCTCGTCAACAGGCGAAAAAAATGGGCAAACTCGAGACGCTACCGGCAGGAGTACTGTGAAAGTCTATATATTGACAGATAATTGCGTATCGCTTCAGGTGAGCTGCTAGAGGAAGCTTGAAAATGTGACTGTGGTAAAACGGGGAACAAATGACTGGCGTAACTGTGACTCTCTTAAGGTACCCAAATGCCTCGCCAACAGGCGAAACACAGCGGCAAACTCGACAAGCTCCCGGCAGGAGTACCGTGAAAGTCTTTATGTCGACAGATAATGGCGTAACGCTTCAGGTGAACTGGCCAGCCAGAGTAAGTTAGAAAATGTGACTGTGGCAAAACGGGGAGCAACTGACTGGGGTAACTATGACTCTCTTAAGGTAGCCAAATGCCTCGTCAACAGGCGAAATACATCGGCAAACTCGAGAAGCTACCGGCAGGAGTACTGTGAAAGTCTTTATGTCGACAGATAATGGCGTATCGCTTCAGGTGAACTGGCCAGCCACAGTAAGCTTGAAAATGTGACTGTGGCAAAACTTGGAGCAAGTGACTGGAGTAACTATGACTCTCTTAAGGTAGCCAAATGCCTCGTCAACAGGCGAAAAAAATGGGCAAACTCGAGACGCTACCGGCAGGAGTACTGTGAAAGTCTATATATTGACAGATAATTGCGTATCGCTTCAGGTGAGCTGCTAGAGGAAGCTTGAAAATGTGACTGTGGTAAAACGGGGAACAAATGACTGGCGTAACTGTGACTCTCTTAAGGTACCCAAATGCCTCGCCAACAGGCGAAACACAGCGGCAAACTCGACAAGCTCCCGGCAGGAGTACCGTGAAAGTCTTTATGTCGACAGATAATGGCGTAACGCTTCAGGTGAACTGGCCAGCCAGAGTAAGTTAGAAAATGTGACTGTGGCAAAACGGGGAGCAACTGACTGGGGTAACTATGACTCTCTTAAGGTAGCCAAATGCCTCGTCAACAGGCGAAATACATCGGCAAACTCGAGAAGCTACCGGCAGGAGTACTGTGAAAGTCTTTATGTCGACAGATAATGGCGTATCGCTTCAGGTGAACTGGCCAGCCACAGTAAGCTTGAAAATGTGACTGTGGCAAAACTTGGAGCAACTGACTGGAGTAACTATGACTCTCTTAAGGTAGCCAAATGCCTCGTCAACAGGCGAAAAAAATGGGCAAACTCGAGACGCTACCGGCAGGAGTACTGTGAAAGTCTATATATTGACAGATAATTGCGTATCGCTTCAGGTGAGCTGCTAGAGGAAGCTTGAAAATGTGACTGTGGTAAAACGGGGAACAAATGACTGGCGTAACTGTGACTCTCTTAAGGTACCCAAATGCCTCGCCAACAGGCGAAACACAGCGGCAAACTCGACAAGCTCCCGGCAGGAGTACCGTGAAAGTCTTTATGTCGACAGATAATGGCGTATCGCTTCAGGTGAACTGGCCAGCCAGAGTAAGTTTGAAAATGTGACTGTGGCAAAACGGGGAGCAACTGACTGGGGTAACTATGACTCTCTTAAGGTAGCCAAATGCCTCGTCAACAGGCGAAATACATCGGCAAACTCGAGAAGCTACCGGCAGGAGTACTGTGAAAGTCTGTATGTCGACAGATAATGGCGTATCGCTTCAGGTGAACTGGCCAGCCACAGTAAGCTTGAAAATGTGACTGTGGCAAAACTTGGAGCAACTGACTGGAGTAACTATGACTCTCTTAAGGTAGCCAAATGCCTCGTCAACAGGCGAAAAAAATGGGCAAACTCGAGACGCTACCGGCAGGAGTACTGTGAAAGTCTATATATTGACAGATAATTGCGTATCGCTTCAGGTGAGCTGCTAGAGGAAGCTTGAAAATGTGACTGTGGTAAAACGGGGAACAAATGACTGGCGTAACTGTGACTCTCTTAAGGTACCCAAATGCCTCGCCAACAGGCGAAACACAGCGGCAAACTCGACAAGCTCCCGGCAGGAGTACCGTGAAAGTCTTTATGTCGACAGATAATGGCGTAACGCTTCAGGTGAACTGGCCAGCCAGAGTAAGTTTGAAAATGTGACTGTGGCAAAACGGGGAGCAACTGACTGGGGTAACTATGACTCTCTTAAGGTAGCCAAATGCCTCGTCAACAGGCGAAATACATCGGCAAACTCGAGAAGCTACCGGCAGGAGTACTGTGAAAGTCTTTATGTCGACAGATAATGGCGTATCGCTTCAGGTGAACTGGCCAGCCACAGTAAGCTTGAAAATGTGACTGTGGCAAAACTTGGAGCAACTGACTGGAGTAACTATGACTCTCTTAAGGTAGCCAAATGCCTCGTCAACAGGCGAAAAAAATGGGCAAACTCGAGACGCTACCGGCAGGAGTACTGTGAAAGTCTATATATTGACAGATAATTGCGTATCGCTTCAGGTGAGCTGCTAGAGGAAGCTTGAAAATGTGACTGTGGTAAAACGGGGAACAAATGACTGGCGTAACTGTGACTCTCTTAAGGTACCCAAATGCCTCGCCAACAGGCGAAACACAGCGGCAAACTCGACAAGCTCCCGGCAGGAGTACCGTGAAAGTCTTTATGTCGACAGATAATGGCGTATCGCTTCAGGTGAACTGGCCAGCCAGAGTAAGTTTGAAAATGTGACTGTGGCAAAACGGGGAGCAACTGACTGGGGTAACTATGACTCTCTTAAGGTAGCCAAATGCCTCGTCAACAGGCGAAATACATCGGCAAACTCGAGAAGCTACCGGCAGGAGTACTGTGAAAGTCTTTATGTCGACAGATAATGGCGTATCGCTTCAGGTGAACTGGCCAGCCACAGTAAGCTTGAAAATGTGACTGTGGCAAAACTTGGAGCAACTGACTGGAGTAACTATGACTCTCTTAAGGTAGCCAAATGCCTCGTCAACAGGCGAAAAAAATGGGCAAACTCGAGACGCTACCGGCAGGAGTACTGTGAAAGTCTATATATTGACAGATAATTGCGTATCGCTTCAGGTGAGCTGCTAGAGGAAGCTTGAAAATGTGACTGTGGTAAAACGGGGAACAAATGACTGGCGTAACTGTGACTCTCTTAAGGTACCCAAATGCCTCGCCAACAGGCGAAACACAGCGGCAAACTCGACAAGCTCCCGGCAGGAGTACCGTGAAAGTCTTTATGTCGACAGATAATGGCGTAACGCTTCAGGTGAACTGGCCAGCCAGAGTAAGTTTGAAAATGTGACTGTGGCAAAACGGGGAGCAACTGACTGGGGTAACTATGACTCTCTTAAGGTAGCCAAATGCCTCGTCAACAGGCGAAATACATCGGCAAACTCGAGAAGCTACCGGCAGGAGTACTGTGAAAGTCTTTATGTCGACAGATAATGGCGTATCGCTTCAGGTGAACTGGCCAGCCACAGTAAGCTTGAAAATGTGACTGTGGCAAAACTTGGAGCAACTGACTGGAGTAACTATGACTCTCTTAAGGTAGCCAAATGCCTCGTCAACAGGCGAAAAAAATGGGCAAACTCGAGACGCTACCGGCAGGAGTACTGTGAAAGTCTATATATTGACAGATAATTGCGTATCGCTTCAGGTGAGCTGCTAGAGGAAGCTTGAAAATGTGACTGTGGTAAAACGGGGAACAAATGACTGGCGTAACTGTGACTCTCTTAAGGTACCCAAATGCCTCGCCAACAGGCGAAACACAGCGGCAAACTCGACAAGCTCCCGGCAGGAGTACCGTGAAAGTCTTTATGTCGACAGATAATGGCGTATCGCTTCAGGTGAACTGGCCAGCCAGAGTAAGTTTGAAAATGTGACTGTGGCAAAACGGGGAGCAACTGACTGGGGTAACTATGACTCTCTTAAGGTAGCCAAATGCCTCGTCAACAGGCGAAATACATCGGCAAACTCGAGAAGCTACCGGCAGGAGTACTGTGAAAGTCTGTATGTCGACAGATAATGGCGTATCGCTTCAGGTGAACTGGCCAGCCACAGTAAGCTTGAAAATGTGACTGTGGCAAAACTTGGAGCAACTGACTGGAGTAACTATGACTCTCTTAAGGTAGCCAAATGCCTCGTCAACAGGCGAAAAAAATGGGCAAACTCGAGACGCTACCGGCAGGAGTACTGTGAAAGTCTATATATTGACAGATAATTGCGTATCGCTTCAGGTGAGCTGCTAGAGGAAGCTTGAAAATGTGACTGTGGTAAAACGGGGAACAAATGACTGGCGTAACTGTGACTCTCTTAAGGTACCCAAATGCCTCGCCAACAGGCGAAACACAGCGGCAAACTCGACAAGCTCCCGGCAGGAGTACCGTGAAAGTCTTTATGTCGACAGATAATGGCGTAACGCTTCAGGTGAACTGGCCAGCCAGAGTAAGTTTGAAAATGTGACTGTGGCAAAACGGGGAGCAACTGACTGGGGTAACTATGACTCTCTTAAGGTAGCCAAATGCCTCGTCAACAGGCGAAATACATCGGCAAACTCGAGAAGCTACCGGCAGGAGTACTGTGAAAGTCTTTATGTCGACAGATAATGGCGTATCGCTTCAGGTGAACTGGCCAGCCACAGTAAGCTTGAAAATGTGACTGTGGCAAAACTTGGAGCAACTGACTGGAGTAACTATGACTCTCTTAAGGTAGCCAAATGCCTCGTCAACAGGCGAAAAAAATGGGCAAACTCGAGACGCTACCGGCAGGAGTACTGTGAAAGTCTATATATTGACAGATAATTGCGTATCGCTTCAGGTGAGCTGCTAGAGGAAGCTTGAAAATGTGACTGTGGTAAAACGGGGAACAAATGACTGGCGTAACTGTGACTCTCTTAAGGTACCCAAATGCCTCGCCAACAGGCGAAACACAGCGGCAAACTCGACAAGCTCCCGGCAGGAGTACCGTGAAAGTCTTTATGTCGACAGATAATGGCGTATCGCTTCAGGTGAACTGGCCAGCCAGAGTAAGTTTGAAAATGTGACTGTGGCAAAACGGGGAGCAACTGACTGGGGTAACTATGACTCTCTTAAGGTAACCAAATGCCTCGTCAACAGGCGAAATACATCGGCAAACTCGAGAAGCTACCGGCAGGAGTACTGTGAAAGTCTTTATGTCGACAGATAATGGCGTATCGCTTCAGGTGAACTGGCCAGCCACAGTAAGCTTGAAAATGTGACTGTGGCAAAACTTGGAGCAACTGACTGGAGTAACTATGACTCTCTTAAGGTAGCCAAATGCCTCGTCAACAGGCGAAAAAAATGGGCAAACTCGAGACGCTACCGGCAGGAGTACTGTGAAAGTCTATATATTGACAGATAATTGCGTATCGCTTCAGGTGAGCTGCTAGAGGAAGCTTGAAAATGTGACTGTGGTAAAACGGGGAACAAATGACTGGCGTAACTGTGACTCTCTTAAGGTACCCAAATGCCTCGCCAACAGGCGAAACACAGCGGCAAACTCGACAAGCTCCCGGCAGGAGTACCGTGAAAGTCTTTATGTCGACAGATAATGGCGTAACGCTTCAGGTGAACTGGCCAGCCAGAGTAAGTTAGAAAATGTGACTGTGGCAAAACGGGGAGCAACTGACTGGGGTAACTATGACTCTCTTAAGGTAGCCAAATGCCTCGTCAACAGGCGAAATACATCGGCAAACTCGAGAAGCTACCGGCAGGAGTACTGTGAAAGTCTTTATGTCGACAGATAATGGCGTATCGCTTCAGGTGAACTGGCCAGCCACAGTAAGCTTGAAAATGTGACTGTGGCAAAACTTGGAGCAACTGACTGGAGTAACTATGACTCTCTTAAGGTAGCCAAATGCCTCGTCAACAGGCGAAAAAAATGGGCAAACTCGAGACGCTACCGGCAGGAGTACTGTGAAAGTCTATATATTGACAGATAATTGCGTATCGCTTCAGGTGAGCTGCTAGAGGAAGCTTGAAAATGTGACTGTGGTAAAACGGGGAACAAATGACTGGCGTAACTGTGACTCTCTTAAGGTACCCAAATGCCTCGCCAACAGGCGAAACACAGCGGCAAACTCGACAAGCTCCCGGCAGGAGTACCGTGAAAGTCTTTATGTCGACAGATAATGGCGTATCGCTTCAGGTGAACTGGCCAGCCAGAGTAAGTTTGAAAATGTGACTGTGGCAAAACGGGGAGCAACTGACTGGGGTAACTATGACTCTCTTAAGGTAGCCAAATGCCTCGTCAACAGGCGAAATACATCGGCAAACTCGAGAAGCTACCGGCAGGAGTACTGTGAAAGTCTTTATGTCGACAGATAATGGCGTATCGCTTCAGGTGAACTGGCCAGCCACAGTAAGCTTGAAAATGTGACTGTGGCAAAACTTGGAGCAACTGACTGGAGTAACTATGACTCTCTTAAGGTAGCCAAATGCCTCGTCAACAGGCGAAAAAAATGGGCAAACTCGAGACGCTACCGGCAGGAGTACTGTGAAAGTCTATATATTGACAGATAATTGCGTATCGCTTCAGGTGAGCTGCTAGAGGAAGCTTGAAAATGTGACTGTGGTAAAACGGGGAACAAATGACTGGCGTAACTGTGACTCTCTTAAGGTACCCAAATGCCTCGCCAACAGGCGAAACACAGCGGCAAACTCGACAAGCTCCCGGCAGGAGTACCGTGAAAGTCTTTATGTCGACAGATAATGGCGTAACGCTTCAGGTGAACTGGCCAGCCAGAGTAAGTTTGAAAATGTGACTGTGGCAAAACGGGGAGCAACTGACTGGGGTAACTATGACTCTCTTAAGGTAGCCAAATGCCTCGTCAACAGGCGAAATACATCGGCAAACTCGAGAAGCTACCGGCAGGAGTACTGTGAAAGTCTTTATGTCGACAGATAATGGCGTATCGCTTCAGGTGAACTGGCCAGCCACAGTAAGCTTGAAAATGTGACTGTGGCAAAACTTGGAGCAACTGACTGGAGTAACTATGACTCTCTTAAGGTAGCCAAATGCCTCGTCAACAGGCGAAAAAAATGGGCAAACTCGAGACGCTACCGGCAGGAGTACTGTGAAAGTCTATATATTGACAGATAATTGCGTATCGCTTCAGGTGAGCTGCTAGAGGAAGCTTGAAAATGTGACTGTGGTAAAACGGGGAACAAATGACTGGCGTAACTGTGACTCTCTTAAGGTACCCAAATGCCTCGCCAACAGGCGAAACACAGCGGCAAACTCGACAAGCTCCCGGCAGGAGTACCGTGAAAGTCTTTATGTCGACAGATAATGGCGTATCGCTTCAGGTGAACTGGCCAGCCAGAGTAAGTTTGAAAATGTGACTGTGGCAAAACGGGGAGCAACTGACTGGGGTAACTATGACTCTCTTAAGGTAGCCAAATGCCTCGTCAACAGGCGAAATACATCGGCAAACTCGAGAAGCTACCGGCAGGAGTACTGTGAAAGTCTGTATGTCGACAGATAATGGCGTATCGCTTCAGGTGAACTGGCCAGCCACAGTAAGCTTGAAAATGTGACTGTGGCAAAACTTGGAGCAACTGACTGGAGTAACTATGACTCTCTTAAGGTAGCCAAATGCCTCGTCAACAGGCGAAAAAAATGGGCAAACTCGAGACGCTACCGGCAGGAGTACTGTGAAAGTCTATATATTGACAGATAATTGCGTATCGCTTCAGGTGAGCTGCTAGAGGAAGCTTGAAAATGTGACTGTGGTAAAACGGGGAACAAATGACTGGCGTAACTGTGACTCTCTTAAGGTACCCAAATGCCTCGCCAACAGGCGAAACACAGCGGCAAACTCGACAAGCTCCCGGCAGGAGTACCGTGAAAGTCTTTATGTCGACAGATAATGGCGTAACGCTTCAGGTGAACTGGCCAGCCAGAGTAAGTTTGAAAATGTGACTGTGGCAAAACGGGGAGCAACTGACTGGGGTAACTATGACTCTCTTAAGGTAGCCAAATGCCTCGTCAACAGGCGAAATACATCGGCAAACTCGAGAAGCTACCGGCAGGAGTACTGTGAAAGTCTTTATGTCGACAGATAATGGCGTATCGCTTCAGGTGAACTGGCCAGCCACAGTAAGCTTGAAAATGTGACTGTGGCAAAACTTGGAGCAACTGACTGGAGTAACTATGACTCTCTTAAGGTAGCCAAATGCCTCGTCAACAGGCGAAAAAAATGGGCAAACTCGAGACGCTACCGGCAGGAGTACTGTGAAAGTCTATATATTGACAGATAATTGCGTATCGCTTCAGGTGAGCTGCTAGAGGAAGCTTGAAAATGTGACTGTGGTAAAACGGGGAACAAATGACTGGCGTAACTGTGACTCTCTTAAGGTACCCAAATGCCTCGCCAACAGGCGAAACACAGCGGCAAACTCGACAAGCTCCCGGCAGGAGTACCGTGAAAGTCTTTATGTCGACAGATAATGGCGTATCGCTTCAGGTGAACTGGCCAGCCAGAGTAAGTTTGAAAATGTGACTGTGGCAAAACGGGGAGCAACTGACTGGGGTAACTATGACTCTCTTAAGGTAACCAAATGCCTCGTCAACAGGCGAAATACATCGGCAAACTCGAGAAGCTACCGGCAGGAGTACTGTGAAAGTCTTTATGTCGACAGATAATGGCGTATCGCTTCAGGTGAACTGGCCAGCCACAGTAAGCTTGAAAATGTGACTGTGGCAAAACTTGGAGCAACTGACTGGAGTAACTATGACTCTCTTAAGGTAGCCAAATGCCTCGTCAACAGGCGAAAAAAATGGGCAAACTCGAGACGCTACCGGCAGGAGTACTGTGAAAGTCTATATATTGACAGATAATTGCGTATCGCTTCAGGTGAGCTGCTAGAGGAAGCTTGAAAATGTGACTGTGGTAAAACGGGGAACAAATGACTGGCGTAACTGTGACTCTCTTAAGGTACCCAAATGCCTCGCCAACAGGCGAAACACAGCGGCAAACTCGACAAGCTCCCGGCAGGAGTACCGTGAAAGTCTTTATGTCGACAGATAATGGCGTAACGCTTCAGGTGAACTGGCCAGCCAGAGTAAGTTAGAAAATGTGACTGTGGCAAAACGGGGAGCAACTGACTGGGGTAACTATGACTCTCTTAAGGTAGCCAAATGCCTCGTCAACAGGCGAAATACATCGGCAAACTCGAGAAGCTACCGGCAGGAGTACTGTGAAAGTCTTTATGTCGACAGATAATGGCGTATCGCTTCAGGTGAACTGGCCAGCCACAGTAAGCTTGAAAATGTGACTGTGGCAAAACTTGGAGCAACTGACTGGAGTAACTATGACTCTCTTAAGGTAGCCAAATGCCTCGTCAACAGGCGAAAAAAATGGGCAAACTCGAGACGCTACCGGCAGGAGTACTGTGAAAGTCTATATATTGACAGATAATTGCGTATCGCTTCAGGTGAGCTGCTAGAGGAAGCTTGAAAATGTGACTGTGGTAAAACGGGGAACAAATGACTGGCGTAACTGTGACTCTCTTAAGGTACCCAAATGCCTCGCCAACAGGCGAAACACAGCGGCAAACTCGACAAGCTCCCGGCAGGAGTACCGTGAAAGTCTTTATGTCGACAGATAATGGCGTATCGCTTCAGGTGAACTGGCCAGCCAGAGTAAGTTTGAAAATGTGACTGTGGCAAAACGGGGAGCAACTGACTGGGGTAACTATGACTCTCTTAAGGTAGCCAAATGCCTCGTCAACAGGCGAAATACATCGGCAAACTCGAGAAGCTACCGGCAGGAGTACTGTGAAAGTCTTTATGTCGACAGATAATGGCGTATCGCTTCAGGTGAACTGGCCAGCCACAGTAAGCTTGAAAATGTGACTGTGGCAAAACTTGGAGCAACTGACTGGAGTAACTATGACTCTCTTAAGGTAGCCAAATGCCTCGTCAACAGGCGAAAAAAATGGGCAAACTCGAGACGCTACCGGCAGGAGTACTGTGAAAGTCTATATATTGACAGATAATTGCGTATCGCTTCAGGTGAGCTGCTAGAGGAAGCTTGAAAATGTGACTGTGGTAAAACGGGGAACAAATGACTGGCGTAACTGTGACTCTCTTAAGGTACCCAAATGCCTCGCCAACAGGCGAAACACAGCGGCAAACTCGACAAGCTCCCGGCAGGAGTACCGTGAAAGTCTTTATGTCGACAGATAATGGCGTAACGCTTCAGGTGAACTGGCCAGCCAGAGTAAGTTTGAAAATGTGACTGTGGCAAAACGGGGAGCAACTGACTGGGGTAACTATGACTCTCTTAAGGTAGCCAAATGCCTCGTCAACAGGCGAAATACATCGGCAAACTCGAGAAGCTACCGGCAGGAGTACTGTGAAAGTCTTTATGTCGACAGATAATGGCGTATCGCTTCAGGTGAACTGGCCAGCCACAGTAAGCTTGAAAATGTGACTGTGGCAAAACTTGGAGCAACTGACTGGAGTAACTATGACTCTCTTAAGGTAGCCAAATGCCTCGTCAACAGGCGAAAAAAATGGGCAAACTCGAGACGCTACCGGCAGGAGTACTGTGAAAGTCTATATATTGACAGATAATTGCGTATCGCTTCAGGTGAGCTGCTAGAGGAAGCTTGAAAATGTGACTGTGGTAAAACGGGGAACAAATGACTGGCGTAACTGTGACTCTCTTAAGGTACCCAAATGCCTCGCCAACAGGCGAAACACAGCGGCAAACTCGACAAGCTCCCGGCAGGAGTACCGTGAAAGTCTTTATGTCGACAGATAATGGCGTATCGCTTCAGGTGAACTGGCCAGCCAGAGTAAGTTTGAAAATGTGACTGTGGCAAAACGGGGAGCAACTGACTGGGGTAACTATGACTCTCTTAAGGTAGCCAAATGCCTCGTCAACAGGCGAAATACATCGGCAAACTCGAGAAGCTACCGGCAGGAGTACTGTGAAAGTCTGTATGTCGACAGATAATGGCGTATCGCTTCAGGTGAACTGGCCAGCCACAGTAAGCTTGAAAATGTGACTGTGGCAAAACTTGGAGCAACTGACTGGAGTAACTATGACTCTCTTAAGGTAGCCAAATGCCTCGTCAACAGGCGAAAAAAATGGGCAAACTCGAGACGCTACCGGCAGGAGTACTGTGAAAGTCTATATATTGACAGATAATTGCGTATCGCTTCAGGTGAGCTGCTAGAGGAAGCTTGAAAATGTGACTGTGGTAAAACGGGGAACAAATGACTGGCGTAACTGTGACTCTCTTAAGGTACCCAAATGCCTCGCCAACAGGCGAAACACAGCGGCAAACTCGACAAGCTCCCGGCAGGAGTACCGTGAAAGTCTTTATGTCGACAGATAATGGCGTAACGCTTCAGGTGAACTGGCCAGCCAGAGTAAGTTTGAAAATGTGACTGTGGCAAAACGGGGAGCAACTGACTGGGGTAACTATGACTCTCTTAAGGTAGCCAAATGCCTCGTCAACAGGCGAAATACATCGGCAAACTCGAGAAGCTACCGGCAGGAGTACTGTGAAAGTCTTTATGTCGACAGATAATGGCGTATCGCTTCAGGTGAACTGGCCAGCCACAGTAAGCTTGAAAATGTGACTGTGGCAAAACTTGGAGCAACTGACTGGAGTAACTATGACTCTCTTAAGGTAGCCAAATGCCTCGTCAACAGGCGAAAAAAATGGGCAAACTCGAGACGCTACCGGCAGGAGTACTGTGAAAGTCTATATATTGACAGATAATTGCGTATCGCTTCAGGTGAGCTGCTAGAGGAAGCTTGAAAATGTGACTGTGGTAAAACGGGGAACAAATGACTGGCGTAACTGTGACTCTCTTAAGGTACCCAAATGCCTCGCCAACAGGCGAAACACAGCGGCAAACTCGACAAGCTCCCGGCAGGAGTACCGTGAAAGTCTTTATGTCGACAGATAATGGCGTATCGCTTCAGGTGAACTGGCCAGCCAGAGTAAGTTTGAAAATGTGACTGTGGCAAAACGGGGAGCAACTGACTGGGGTAACTATGACTCTCTTAAGGTAACCAAATGCCTCGTCAACAGGCGAAATACATCGGCAAACTCGAGAAGCTACCGGCAGGAGTACTGTGAAAGTCTTTATGTCGACAGATAATGGCGTATCGCTTCAGGTGAACTGGCCAGCCACAGTAAGCTTGAAAATGTGACTGTGGCAAAACTTGGAGCAACTGACTGGAGTAACTATGACTCTCTTAAGGTAGCCAAATGCCTCGTCAACAGGCGAAAAAAATGGGCAAACTCGAGACGCTACCGGCAGGAGTACTGTGAAAGTCTATATATTGACAGATAATTGCGTATCGCTTCAGGTGAGCTGCTAGAGGAAGCTTGAAAATGTGACTGTGGTAAAACGGGGAACAAATGACTGGCGTAACTGTGACTCTCTTAAGGTACCCAAATGCCTCGCCAACAGGCGAAACACAGCGGCAAACTCGACAAGCTCCCGGCAGGAGTACCGTGAAAGTCTTTATGTCGACAGATAATGGCGTAACGCTTCAGGTGAACTGGCCAGCCAGAGTAAGTTAGAAAATGTGACTGTGGCAAAACGGGGAGCAACTGACTGGGGTAACTATGACTCTCTTAAGGTAGCCAAATGCCTCGTCAACAGGCGAAATACATCGGCAAACTCGAGAAGCTACCGGCAGGAGTACTGTGAAAGTCTTTATGTCGACAGATAATGGCGTATCGCTTCAGGTGAACTGGCCAGCCACAGTAAGCTTGAAAATGTGACTGTGGCAAAACTTGGAGCAACTGACTGGAGTAACTATGACTCTCTTAAGGTAGCCAAATGCCTCGTCAACAGGCGAAAAAAATGGGCAAACTCGAGACGCTACCGGCAGGAGTACTGTGAAAGTCTATATATTGACAGATAATTGCGTATCGCTTCAGGTGAGCTGCTAGAGGAAGCTTGAAAATGTGACTGTGGTAAAACGGGGAACAAATGACTGGCGTAACTGTGACTCTCTTAAGGTACCCAAATGCCTCGCCAACAGGCGAAACACAGCGGCAAACTCGACAAGCTCCCGGCAGGAGTACCGTGAAAGTCTTTATGTCGACAGATAATGGCGTATCGCTTCAGGTGAACTGGCCAGCCAGAGTAAGTTTGAAAATGTGACTGTGGCAAAACGGGGAGCAACTGACTGGGGTAACTATGACTCTCTTAAGGTAGCCAAATGCCTCGTCAACAGGCGAAATACATCGGCAAACTCGAGAAGCTACCGGCAGGAGTACTGTGAAAGTCTTTATGTCGACAGATAATGGCGTATCGCTTCAGGTGAACTGGCCAGCCACAGTAAGCTTGAAAATGTGACTGTGGCAAAACTTGGAGCAACTGACTGGAGTAACTATGACTCTCTTAAGGTAGCCAAATGCCTCGTCAACAGGCGAAAAAAATGGGCAAACTCGAGACGCTACCGGCAGGAGTACTGTGAAAGTCTATATATTGACAGATAATTGCGTATCGCTTCAGGTGAGCTGCTAGAGGAAGCTTGAAAATGTGACTGTGGTAAAACGGGGAACAAATGACTGGCGTAACTGTGACTCTCTTAAGGTACCCAAATGCCTCGCCAACAGGCGAAACACAGCGGCAAACTCGACAAGCTCCCGGCAGGAGTACCGTGAAAGTCTTTATGTCGACAGATAATGGCGTAACGCTTCAGGTGAACTGGCCAGCCAGAGTAAGTTTGAAAATGTGACTGTGGCAAAACGGGGAGCAACTGACTGGGGTAACTATGACTCTCTTAAGGTAGCCAAATGCCTCGTCAACAGGCGAAATACATCGGCAAACTCGAGAAGCTACCGGCAGGAGTACTGTGAAAGTCTTTATGTCGACAGATAATGGCGTATCGCTTCAGGTGAACTGGCCAGCCACAGTAAGCTTGAAAATGTGACTGTGGCAAAACTTGGAGCAACTGACTGGAGTAACTATGACTCTCTTAAGGTAGCCAAATGCCTCGTCAACAGGCGAAAAAAATGGGCAAACTCGAGACGCTACCGGCAGGAGTACTGTGAAAGTCTATATATTGACAGATAATTGCGTATCGCTTCAGGTGAGCTGCTAGAGGAAGCTTGAAAATGTGACTGTGGTAAAACGGGGAACAAATGACTGGCGTAACTGTGACTCTCTTAAGGTACCCAAATGCCTCGCCAACAGGCGAAACACAGCGGCAAACTCGACAAGCTCCCGGCAGGAGTACCGTGAAAGTCTTTATGTCGACAGATAATGGCGTATCGCTTCAGGTGAACTGGCCAGCCAGAGTAAGTTTGAAAATGTGACTGTGGCAAAACGGGGAGCAACTGACTGGGGTAACTATGACTCTCTTAAGGTAGCCAAATGCCTCGTCAACAGGCGAAATACATCGGCAAACTCGAGAAGCTACCGGCAGGAGTACTGTGAAAGTCTGTATGTCGACAGATAATGGCGTATCGCTTCAGGTGAACTGGCCAGCCACAGTAAGCTTGAAAATGTGACTGTGGCAAAACTTGGAGCAACTGACTGGAGTAACTATGACTCTCTTAAGGTAGCCAAATGCCTCGTCAACAGGCGAAAAAAATGGGCAAACTCGAGACGCTACCGGCAGGAGTACTGTGAAAGTCTATATATTGACAGATAATTGCGTATCGCTTCAGGTGAGCTGCTAGAGGAAGCTTGAAAATGTGACTGTGGTAAAACGGGGAACAAATGACTGGCGTAACTGTGACTCTCTTAAGGTACCCAAATGCCTCGCCAACAGGCGAAACACAGCGGCAAACTCGACAAGCTCCCGGCAGGAGTACCGTGAAAGTCTTTATGTCGACAGATAATGGCGTAACGCTTCAGGTGAACTGGCCAGCCAGAGTAAGTTTGAAAATGTGACTGTGGCAAAACGGGGAGCAACTGACTGGGGTAACTATGACTCTCTTAAGGTAGCCAAATGCCTCGTCAACAGGCGAAATACATCGGCAAACTCGAGAAGCTACCGGCAGGAGTACTGTGAAAGTCTTTATGTCGACAGATAATGGCGTATCGCTTCAGGTGAACTGGCCAGCCACAGTAAGCTTGAAAATGTGACTGTGGCAAAACTTGGAGCAACTGACTGGAGTAACTATGACTCTCTTAAGGTAGCCAAATGCCTCGTCAACAGGCGAAAAAAATGGGCAAACTCGAGACGCTACCGGCAGGAGTACTGTGAAAGTCTATATATTGACAGATAATTGCGTATCGCTTCAGGTGAGCTGCTAGAGGAAGCTTGAAAATGTGACTGTGGTAAAACGGGGAACAAATGACTGGCGTAACTGTGACTCTCTTAAGGTACCCAAATGCCTCGCCAACAGGCGAAACACAGCGGCAAACTCGACAAGCTCCCGGCAGGAGTACCGTGAAAGTCTTTATGTCGACAGATAATGGCGTATCGCTTCAGGTGAACTGGCCAGCCAGAGTAAGTTTGAAAATGTGACTGTGGCAAAACGGGGAGCAACTGACTGGGGTAACTATGACTCTCTTAAGGTAGCCAAATGCCTCGTCAACAGGCGAAATACATCGGCAAACTCGAGAAGCTACCGGCAGGAGTACTGTGAAAGTCTTTATGTCGACAGATAATGGCGTATCGCTTCAGGTGAACTGGCCAGCCACAGTAAGCTTGAAAATGTGACTGTGGCAAAACTTGGAGCAACTGACTGGAGTAACTATGACTCTCTTAAGGTAGCCAAATGCCTCGTCAACAGGCGAAAAAAATGGGCAAACTCGAGACGCTACCGGCAGGAGTACTGTGAAAGTCTATATATTGACAGATAATTGCGTATCGCTTCAGGTGAGCTGCTAGAGGAAGCTTGAAAATGTGACTGTGGTAAAACGGGGAACAAATGACTGGCGTAACTGTGACTCTCTTAAGGTACCCAAATGCCTCGCCAACAGGCGAAACACAGCGGCAAACTCGACAAGCTCCCGGCAGGAGTACCGTGAAAGTCTTTATGTCGACAGATAATGGCGTAACGCTTCAGGTGAACTGGCCAGCCAGAGTAAGTTAGAAAATGTGACTGTGGCAAAACGGGGAGCAACTGACTGGGGTAACTATGACTCTCTTAAGGTAGCCAAATGCCTCGTCAACAGGCGAAATACATCGGCAAACTCGAGAAGCTACCGGCAGGAGTACTGTGAAAGTCTTTATGTCGACAGATAATGGCGTATCGCTTCAGGTGAACTGGCCAGCCACAGTAAGCTTGAAAATGTGACTGTGGCAAAACTTGGAGCAACTGACTGGAGTAACTATGACTCTCTTAAGGTAGCCAAATGCCTCGTCAACAGGCGAAAAAAAATGGGCAAACTCGAGACGCTACCGGCAGGAGTACTGTGAAAGTCTATATATTGACAGATAATTGCGTATCGCTTCAGGTGAGCTGCTAGAGGAAGCTTGAAAATGTGACTGTGGTAAAACGGGGAACAAATGACTGGCGTAACTGTGACTCTCTTAAGGTACCCAAATGCCTCGCCAACAGGCGAAACACAGCGGCAAACTCGACAAGCTCCCGGCAGGAGTACCGTGAAAGTCTTTATGTCGACAGATAATGGCGTATCGCTTCAGGTGAACTGGCCAGCCAGAGTAAGTTTGAAAATGTGACTGTGGCAAAACGGGGAGCAACTGACTGGGGTAACTATGACTCTCTTAAGGTAGCCAAATGCCTCGTCAACAGGCGAAATACATCGGCAAACTCGAGAAGCTACCGGCAGGAGTACTGTGAAAGTCTTTATGTCGACAGATAATGGCGTATCGCTTCAGGTGAACTGGCCAGCCACAGTAAGCTTGAAAATGTGACTGTGGCAAAACTTGGAGCAACTGACTGGAGTAACTATGACTCTCTTAAGGTAGCCAAATGCCTCGTCAACAGGCGAAAAAAATGGGCAAACTCGAGACGCTACCGGCAGGAGTACTGTGAAAGTCTATATATTGACAGATAATTGCGTATCGCTTCAGGTGAGCTGCTAGAGGAAGCTTGAAAATGTGACTGTGGTAAAACGGGGAACAAATGACTGGCGTAACTGTGACTCTCTTAAGGTACCCAAATGCCTCGCCAACAGGCGAAACACAGCGGCAAACTCGACAAGCTCCCGGCAGGAGTACCGTGAAAGTCTTTATGTCGACAGATAATGGCGTAACGCTTCAGGTGAACTGGCCAGCCAGAGTAAGTTTGAAAATGTGACTGTGGCAAAACGGGGAGCAACTGACTGGGGTAACTATGACTCTCTTAAGGTAGCCAAATGCCTCGTCAACAGGCGAAATACATCGGCAAACTCGAGAAGCTACCGGCAGGAGTACTGTGAAAGTCTTTATGTCGACAGATAATGGCGTATCGCTTCAGGTGAACTGGCCAGCCACAGTAAGCTTGAAAATGTGACTGTGGCAAAACTTGGAGCAACTGACTGGAGTAACTATGACTCTCTTAAGGTAGCCAAATGCCTCGTCAACAGGCGAAAAAAATGGGCAAACTCGAGACGCTACCGGCAGGAGTACTGTGAAAGTCTATATATTGACAGATAATTGCGTATCGCTTCAGGTGAGCTGCTAGAGGAAGCTTGAAAATGTGACTGTGGTAAAACGGGGAACAAATGACTGGCGTAACTGTGACTCTCTTAAGGTACCCAAATGCCTCGCCAACAGGCGAAACACAGCGGCAAACTCGACAAGCTCCCGGCAGGAGTACCGTGAAAGTCTTTATGTCGACAGATAATGGCGTAACGCTTCAGGTGAACTGGCCAGCCAGAGTAAGTTAGAAAATGTGACTGTGGCAAAACGGGGAGCAACTGACTGGGGTAACTATGACTCTCTTAAGGTAGCCAAATGCCTCGTCAACAGGCGAAATACATCGGCAAACTCGAGAAGCTACCGGCAGGAGTACTGTGAAAGTCTTTATGTCGACAGATAATGGCGTATCGCTTCAGGTGAACTGGCCAGCCACAGTAAGCTTGAAAATGTGACTGTGGCAAAACTTGGAGCAACTGACTGGAGTAACTATGACTCTCTTAAGGTAGCCAAATGCCTCGTCAACAGGCGAAAAAAATGGGCAAACTCGAGACGCTACCGGCAGGAGTACTGTGAAAGTCTATATATTGACAGATAATTGCGTATCGCTTCAGGTGAGCTGCTAGAGGAAGCTTGAAAATGTGACTGTGGTAAAACGGGGAACAAATGACTGGCGTAACTGTGACTCTCTTAAGGTACCCAAATGCCTCGCCAACAGGCGAAACACAGCGGCAAACTCGACAAGCTCCCGGCAGGAGTACCGTGAAAGTCTTTATGTCGACAGATAATGGCGTATCGCTTCAGGTGAACTGGCCAGCCAGAGTAAGTTTGAAAATGTGACTGTGGCAAAACGGGGAGCAACTGACTGGGGTAACTATGACTCTCTTAAGGTAGCCAAATGCCTCGTCAACAGGCGAAATACATCGGCAAACTCGAGAAGCTACCGGCAGGAGTACTGTGAAAGTCTTTATGTCGACAGATAATGGCGTATCGCTTCAGGTGAACTGGCCAGCCACAGTAAGCTTGAAAATGTGACTGTGGCAAAACTTGGAGCAACTGACTGGAGTAACTATGACTCTCTTAAGGTAGCCAAATGCCTCGTCAACAGGCGAAAAAAATGGGCAAACTCGAGACGCTACCGGCAGGAGTACTGTGAAAGTCTATATATTGACAGATAATTGCGTATCGCTTCAGGTGAGCTGCTAGAGGAAGCTTGAAAATGTGACTGTGGTAAAACGGGGAACAAATGACTGGCGTAACTGTGACTCTCTTAAGGTACCCAAATGCCTCGCCAACAGGCGAAACACAGCGGCAAACTCGACAAGCTCCCGGCAGGAGTACCGTGAAAGTCTTTATGTCGACAGATAATGGCGTAACGCTTCAGGTGAACTGGCCAGCCAGAGTAAGTTTGAAAATGTGACTGTGGCAAAACGGGGAGCAACTGACTGGGGTAACTATGACTCTCTTAAGGTAGCCAAATGCCTCGTCAACAGGCGAAATACATCGGCAAACTCGAGAAGCTACCGGCAGGAGTACTGTGAAAGTCTTTATGTCGACAGATAATGGCGTATCGCTTCAGGTGAACTGGCCAGCCACAGTAAGCTTGAAAATGTGACTGTGGCAAAACTTGGAGCAACTGACTGGAGTAACTATGACTCTCTTAAGGTAGCCAAATGCCTCGTCAACAGGCGAAAAAAATGGGCAAACTCGAGACGCTACCGGCAGGAGTACTGTGAAAGTCTATATATTGACAGATAATTGCGTATCGCTTCAGGTGAGCTGCTAGAGGAAGCTTGAAAATGTGACTGTGGTAAAACGGGGAACAAATGACTGGCGTAACTGTGACTCTCTTAAGGTACCCAAATGCCTCGCCAACAGGCGAAACACAGCGGCAAACTCGACAAGCTCCCGGCAGGAGTACCGTGAAAGTCTTTATGTCGACAGATAATGGCGTATCGCTTCAGGTGAACTGGCCAGCCAGAGTAAGTTTGAAAATGTGACTGTGGCAAAACGGGGAGCAACTGACTGGGGTAACTATGACTCTCTTAAGGTAGCCAAATGCCTCGTCAACAGGCGAAATACATCGGCAAACTCGAGAAGCTACCGGCAGGAGTACTGTGAAAGTCTTTATGTCGACAGATAATGGCGTATCGCTTCAGGTGAACTGGCCAGCCACAGTAAGCTTGAAAATGTGACTGTGGCAAAACTTGGAGCAACTGACTGGAGTAACTATGACTCTCTTAAGGTATCCAAATGCCTCGTCAACAGGCGAAAAAAATGGGCAAACTCGAGACGCTACCGGCAGGAGTACTGTGAAAGTCTATATATTGACAGATAATTGCGTATCGCTTCAGGTGAGCTGCTAGAGGAAGCTTGAAAATGTGACTGTGGTAAAACGGGGAACAAATGACTGGCGTAACTGTGACTCTCTTAAGGTACCCAAATGCCTCGCCAACAGGCGAAACACAGCGGCAAACTCGACAAGCTCCCGGCAGGAGTACCGTGAAAGTCTTTATGTCGACAGATAATGGCGTAACGCTTCAGGTGAACTGGCCAGCCAGAGTAAGTTTGAAAATGTGACTGTGGCAAAACGGGGAGCAACTGACTGGGGTAACTATGACTCTCTTAAGGTAGCCAAATGCCTCGTCAACAGGCGAAATACATCGGCAAACTCGAGAAGCTACCGGCAGGAGTACTGTGAAAGTCTTTATGTCGACAGATAATGGCGTATCGCTTCAGGTGAACTGGCCAGCCACAGTAAGCTTGAAAATGTGACTGTGGCAAAACTTGGAGCAACTGACTGGAGTAACTATGACTCTCTTAAGGTAGCCAAATGCCTCGTCAACAGGCGAAAAAAATGGGCAAACTCGAGACGCTACCGGCAGGAGTACTGTGAAAGTCTATATATTGACAGATAATTGCGTATCGCTTCAGGTGAGCTGCTAGAGGAAGCTTGAAAATGTGACTGTGGTAAAACGGGGAACAAATGACTGGCGTAACTGTGACTCTCTTAAGGTACCCAAATGCCTCGCCAACAGGCGAAACACAGCGGCAAACTCGACAAGCTCCCGGCAGGAGTACCGTGAAAGTCTTTATGTCGACAGATAATGGCGTATCGCTTCAGGTGAACTGGCCAGCCAGAGTAAGTTTGAAAATGTGACTGTGGCAAAACGGGGAGCAACTGACTGGGGTAACTATGACTCTCTTAAGGTAGCCAAATGCCTCGTCAACAGGCGAAATACATCGGCAAACTCGAGAAGCTACCGGCAGGAGTACTGTGAAAGTCTTTATGTCGACAGATAATGGCGTATCGCTTCAGGTGAACTGGCCAGCCACAGTAAGCTTGAAAATGTGACTGTGGCAAAACTTGGAGCAACTGACTGGAGTAACTATGACTCTCTTAAGGTAGCCAAATGCCTCGTCAACAGGCGAAAAAAATGGGCAAACTCGAGACGCTACCGGCAGGAGTACTGTGAAAGTCTATATATTGACAGATAATTGCGTATCGCTTCAGGTGAGCTGCTAGAGGAAGCTTGAAAATGTGACTGTGGTAAAACGGGGAACAAATGACTGGCGTAACTGTGACTCTCTTAAGGTACCCAAATGCCTCGCCAACAGGCGAAACACAGCGGCAAACTCGACAAGCTCCCGGCAGGAGTACCGTGAAAGTCTTTATGTCGACAGATAATGGCGTAACGCTTCAGGTGAACTGGCCAGCCAGAGTAAGTTAGAAAATGTGACTGTGGCAAAACGGGGAGCAACTGACTGGGGTAACTATGACTCTCTTAAGGTAGCCAAATGCCTCGTCAACAGGCGAAATACATCGGCAAACTCGAGAAGCTACCGGCAGGAGTACTGTGAAAGTCTTTATGTCGACAGATAATGGCGTATCGCTTCAGGTGAACTGGCCAGCCACAGTAAGCTTGAAAATGTGACTGTGGCAAAACTTGGAGCAACTGACTGGAGTAACTATGACTCTCTTAAGGTAGCCAAATGCCTCGTCAACAGGCGAAAAAAATGGGCAAACTCGAGACGCTACCGGCAGGAGTACTGTGAAAGTCTATATATTGACAGATAATTGCGTATCGCTTCAGGTGAGCTGCTAGAGGAAGCTTGAAAATGTGACTGTGGTAAAACGGGGAACAAATGACTGGCGTAACTGTGACTCTCTTAAGGTACCCAAATGCCTCGCCAACAGGCGAAACACAGCGGCAAACTCGACAAGCTCCCGGCAGGAGTACCGTGAAAGTCTTTATGTCGACAGATAATGGCGTAACGCTTCAGGTGAACTGGCCAGCCAGAGTAAGTTAGAAAATGTGACTGTGGCAAAACGGGGAGCAACTGACTGGGGTAACTATGACTCTCTTAAGGTAGCCAAATGCCTCGTCAACAGGCGAAATACATCGGCAAACTCGAGAAGCTACCGGCAGGAGTACTGTGAAAGTCTTTATGTCGACAGATAATGGCGTATCGCTTCAGGTGAACTGGCCAGCCACAGTAAGCTTGAAAATGTGACTGTGGCAAAACTTGGAGCAACTGACTGGAGTAACTATGACTCTCTTAAGGTAGCCAAATGCCTCGTCAACAGGCGAAAAAAATGGGCAAACTCGAGACGCTACCGGCAGGAGTACTGTGAAAGTCTATATATTGACAGATAATTGCGTATCGCTTCAGGTGAGCTGCTAGAGGAAGCTTGAAAATGTGACTGTGGTAAAACGGGGAACAAATGACTGGCGTAACTGTGACTCTCTTAAGGTACCCAAATGCCTCGCCAACAGGCGAAACACAGCGGCAAACTCGACAAGCTCCCGGCAGGAGTACCGTGAAAGTCTTTATGTCGACAGATAATGGCGTATCGCTTCAGGTGAACTGGCCAGCCAGAGTAAGTTTGAAAATGTGACTGTGGCAAAACGGGGAGCAACTGACTGGGGTAACTATGACTCTCTTAAGGTAGCCAAATGCCTCGTCAACAGGCGAAATACATCGGCAAACTCGAGAAGCTACCGGCAGGAGTACTGTGAAAGTCTTTATGTCGACAGATAATGGCGTATCGCTTCAGGTGAACTGGCCAGCCACAGTAAGCTTGAAAATGTGACTGTGGCAAAACTTGGAGCAACTGACTGGAGTAACTATGACTCTCTTAAGGTAGCCAAATGCCTCGTCAACAGGCGAAAAAAATGGGCAAACTCGAGACGCTACCGGCAGGAGTACTGTGAAAGTCTATATATTGACAGATAATTGCGTATCGCTTCAGGTGAGCTGCTAGAGGAAGCTTGAAAATGTGACTGTGGTAAAACGGGGAACAAATGACTGGCGTAACTGTGACTCTCTTAAGGTACCCAAATGCCTCGCCAACAGGCGAAACACAGCGGCAAACTCGACAAGCTCCCGGCAGGAGTACCGTGAAAGTCTTTATGTCGACAGATAATGGCGTAACGCTTCAGGTGAACTGGCCAGCCAGAGTAAGTTTGAAAATGTGACTGTGGCAAAACGGGGAGCAACTGACTGGGGTAACTATGACTCTCTTAAGGTAGCCAAATGCCTCGTCAACAGGCGAAATACATCGGCAAACTCGAGAAGCTACCGGCAGGAGTACTGTGAAAGTCTTTATGTCGACAGATAATGGCGTATCGCTTCAGGTGAACTGGCCAGCCACAGTAAGCTTGAAAATGTGACTGTGGCAAAACTTGGAGCAACTGACTGGAGTAACTATGACTCTCTTAAGGTAGCCAAATGCCTCGTCAACAGGCGAAAAAAATGGGCAAACTCGAGACGCTACCGGCAGGAGTACTGTGAAAGTCTATATATTGACAGATAATTGCGTATCGCTTCAGGTGAGCTGCTAGAGGAAGCTTGAAAATGTGACTGTGGTAAAACGGGGAACAAATGACTGGCGTAACTGTGACTCTCTTAAGGTACCCAAATGCCTCGCCAACAGGCGAAACACAGCGGCAAACTCGACAAGCTCCCGGCAGGAGTACCGTGAAAGTCTTTATGTCGACAGATAATGGCGTATCGCTTCAGGTGAACTGGCCAGCCAGAGTAAGTTTGAAAATGTGACTGTGGCAAAACGGGGAGCAACTGACTGGGGTAACTATGACTCTCTTAAGGTAGCCAAATGCCTCGTCAACAGGCGAAATACATCGGCAAACTCGAGAAGCTACCGGCAGGAGTACTGTGAAAGTCTTTATGTCGACAGATAATGGCGTATCGCTTCAGGTGAACTGGCCAGCCACAGTAAGCTTGAAAATGTGACTGTGGCAAAACTTGGAGCAACTGACTGGAGTAACTATGACTCTCTTAAGGTAGCCAAATGCCTCGTCAACAGGCGAAAAAAATGGGCAAACTCGAGACGCTACCGGCAGGAGTACTGTGAAAGTCTATATATTGACAGATAATTGCGTATCGCTTCAGGTGAGCTGCTAGAGGAAGCTTGAAAATGTGACTGTGGTAAAACGGGGAACAAATGACTGGCGTAACTGTGACTCTCTTAAGGTACCCAAATGCCTCGCCAACAGGCGAAACACAGCGGCAAACTCGACAAGCTCCCGGCAGGAGTACCGTGAAAGTCTTTATGTCGACAGATAATGGCGTAACGCTTCAGGTGAACTGGCCAGCCAGAGTAAGTTTGAAAATGTGACTGTGGCAAAACGGGGAGCAACTGACTGGGGTAACTATGACTCTCTTAAGGTAGCCAAATGCCTCGTCAACAGGCGAAATACATCGGCAAACTCGAGAAGCTACCGGCAGGAGTACTGTGAAAGTCTTTATGTCGACAGATAATGGCGTATCGCTTCAGGTGAACTGGCCAGCCACAGTAAGCTTGAAAATGTGACTGTGGCAAAACTTGGAGCAACTGACTGGAGTAACTATGACTCTCTTAAGGTAGCCAAATGCCTCGTCAACAGGCGAAAAAAATGGGCAAACTCGAGACGCTACCGGCAGGAGTACTGTGAAAGTCTATATATTGACAGATAATTGCGTATCGCTTCAGGTGAGCTGCTAGAGGAAGCTTGAAAATGTGACTGTGGTAAAACGGGGAACAAATGACTGGCGTAACTGTGACTCTCTTAAGGTACCCAAATGCCTCGCCAACAGGCGAAACACAGCGGCAAACTCGACAAGCTCCCGGCAGGAGTACCGTGAAAGTCTTTATGTCGACAGATAATGGCGTATCGCTTCAGGTGAACTGGCCAGCCAGAGTAAGTTTGAAAATGTGACTGTGGCAAAACGGGGAGCAACTGACTGGGGTAACTATGACTCTCTTAAGGTAGCCAAATGCCTCGTCAACAGGCGAAATACATCGGCAAACTCGAGAAGCTACGGCAGGAGTACTGTGAAAGTCTTTATGTCGACAGATAATGGCGTATCGCTTCAGGTGAACTGGCCAGCCACAGTAAGCTTGAAAATGTGACTGTGGCAAAACTTGGAGCAACTGACTGGAGTAACTATGACTCTCTTAAGGTAGCCAAATGCCTCGTCAACAGGCGAAAAAAATGGGCAAACTCGAGACGCTACCGGCAGGAGTACTGTGAAAGTCTATATATTGACAGATAATTGCGTATCGCTTCAGGTGAGCTGCTAGAGGAAGCTTGAAAATGTGACTGTGGTAAAACGGGGAACAAATGACTGGCGTAACTGTGACTCTCTTAAGGTACCCAAATGCCTCGCCAACAGGCGAAACACAGCGGCAAACTCGACAAGCTCCCGGCAGGAGTACCGTGAAAGTCTTTATGTCGACAGATAATGGCGTAACGCTTCAGGTGAACTGGCCAGCCAGAGTAAGTTTGAAAATGTGACTGTGGCAAAACGGGAGCAACTGACTGGGTAACTATGACTCTCTTAAGGTAGCCAAATGCCTCGTCAACAGGCGAAATACATCGGCAAACTCGAGAAGCTACCGGCAGGAGTACTGTGAAAGTCTTTATGTCGACAGATAATGGCGTATCGCTTCAGGTGAACTGGCCAGCCACAGTAAGCTTGAAAATGTGACTGTGGCAAAACTTGGAGCAACTGACTGGAGTAACTATGACTCTCTTAAGGTAGCCAAATGCCTCGTCAACAGGCGAAAAAAATGGGCAAACTCGAGACGCTACCGGCAGGAGTACTGTGAAAGTCTATATATTGACAGATAATTGCGTATCGCTTCAGGTGAGCTGCTAGAGGAAGCTTGAAAATGTGACTGTGGTAAAACGGGGAACAAATGACTGGCGTAACTGTGACTCTCTTAAGGTACCCAAATGCCTCGCCAACAGGCGAAACACAGCGGCAAACTCGACAAGCTCCCGGCAGGAGTACCGTGAAAGTCTTTATGTCGACAGATAATGGCGTATCGCTTCAGGTGAACTGGCCAGCCAGAGTAAGTTTGAAAATGTGACTGTGGCAAAACGGGGAGCAACTGACTGGGGTAACTATGACTCTCTTAAGGTAGCCAAATGCCTCGTCAACAGGCGAAATACATCGGCAAACTCGAGAAGCTACCGGCAGGAGTACTGTGAAAGTCTTTATGTCGACAGATAATGGCGTATCGCTTCAGGTGAACTGGCCAGCCACAGTAAGCTTGAAAATGTGACTGTGGCAAAACTTGGAGCAACTGACTGGAGTAACTATGACTCTCTTAAGGTAGCCAAATGCCTCGTCAACAGGCGAAAAAAATGGGCAAACTCGAGACGCTACCGGCAGGAGTACTGTGAAAGTCTATATATTGACAGATAATTGCGTATCGCTTCAGGTGAGCTGCTAGAGGAAGCTTGAAAATGTGACTGTGGTAAAACGGGGAACAAATGACTGGCGTAACTGTGACTCTCTTAAGGTACCCAAATGCCTCGCCAACAGGCGAAACACAGCGGCAAACTCGACAAGCTCCCGGCAGGAGTACCGTGAAAGTCTTTATGTCGACAGATAATGGCGTAACGCTTCAGGTGAACTGGCCAGCCAGAGTAAGTTTGAAAATGTGACTGTGGCAAAACGGGGAGCAACTGACTGGGGTAACTATGACTCTCTTAAGGTAGCCAAATGCCTCGTCAACAGGCGAAATACATCGGCAAACTCGAGAAGCTACCGGCAGGAGTACTGTGAAAGTCTTTATGTCGACAGATAATGGCGTATCGCTTCAGGTGAACTGGCCAGCCACAGTAAGCTTGAAAATGTGACTGTGGCAAAACTTGGAGCAACTGACTGGAGTAACTATGACTCTCTTAAGGTAGCCAAATGCCTCGTCAACAGGCGAAAAAAATGGGCAAACTCGAGACGCTACCGGCAGGAGTACTGTGAAAGTCTATATATTGACAGATAATTGCGTATCGCTTCAGGTGAGCTGCTAGAGGAAGCTTGAAAATGTGACTGTGGTAAAACGGGGAACAAATGACTGGCGTAACTGTGACTCTCTTAAGGTACCCAAATGCCTCGCCAACAGGCGAAACACAGCGGCAAACTCGACAAGCTCCCGGCAGGAGTACCGTGAAAGTCTTTATGTCGACAGATAATGGCGTAACGCTTCAGGTGAACTGGCCAGCCAGAGTAAGTTTGAAAATGTGACTGTGGCAAAACGGGGAGCAACTGACTGGGGTAACTATGACTCTCTTAAGGTAGCCAAATGCCTCGTCAACAGGCGAAATACATCGGCAAACTCGAGAAGCTACCGGCAGGAGTACTGTGAAAGTCTTTATGTCGACAGATAATGGCGTATCGCTTCAGGTGAACTGGCCAGCCACAGTAAGCTTGAAAATGTGACTGTGGCAAAACTTGGAGCAACTGACTGGAGTAACTATGACTCTCTTAAGGTAGCCAAATGCCTCGTCAACAGGCGAAAAAAATGGGCAAACTCGAGACGCTACCGGCAGGAGTACTGTGAAAGTCTATATATTGACAGATAATTGCGTATCGCTTCAGGTGAGCTGCTAGAGGAAGCTTGAAAATGTGACTGTGGTAAAACGGGGAACAAATGACTGGCGTAACTGTGACTCTCTTAAGGTACCCAAATGCCTCGCCAACAGGCGAAACACAGCGGCAAACTCGACAAGCTCCCGGCAGGAGTACCGTGAAAGTCTTTATGTCGACAGATAATGGCGTATCGCTTCAGGTGAACTGGCCAGCCAGAGTAAGTTTGAAAATGTGACTGTGGCAAAACGGGGAGCAACTGACTGGGGTAACTATGACTCTCTTAAGGTAGCCAAATGCCTCGTCAACAGGCGAAATACATCGGCAAACTCGAGAAGCTACCGGCAGGAGTACTGTGAAAGTCTTTATGTCGACAGATAATGGCGTATCGCTTCAGGTGAACTGGCCAGCCACAGTAAGCTTGAAAATGTGACTGTGGCAAAACTTGGAGCAACTGACTGGAGTAACTATGACTCTCTTAAGGTAGCCAAATGCCTCGTCAACAGGCGAAAAAAATGGGCAAACTCGAGACGCTACCGGCAGGAGTACTGTGAAAGTCTATATATTGACAGATAATTGCGTATCGCTTCAGGTGAGCTGCTAGAGGAAGCTTGAAAATGTGACTGTGGTAAAACGGGGAACAAATGACTGGCGTAACTGTGACTCTCTTAAGGTACCCAAATGCCTCGCCAACAGGCGAAACACAGCGGCAAACTCGACAAGCTCCCGGCAGGAGTACCGTGAAAGTCTTTATGTCGACAGATAATGGCGTAACGCTTCAGGTGAACTGGCCAGCCAGAGTAAGTTTGAAAATGTGACTGTGGCAAAACGGGGAGCAACTGACTGGGGTAACTATGACTCTCTTAAGGTAGCCAAATGCCTCGTCAACAGGCGAAATACATCGGCAAACTCGAGAAGCTACCGGCAGGAGTACTGTGAAAGTCTTTATGTCGACAGATAATGGCGTATCGCTTCAGGTGAACTGGCCAGCCACAGTAAGCTTGAAAATGTGACTGTGGCAAAACTTGGAGCAACTGACTGGAGTAACTATGACTCTCTTAAGGTAGCCAAATGCCTCGTCAACAGGCGAAAAAAATGGGCAAACTCGAGACGCTACCGGCAGGAGTACTGTGAAAGTCTATATATTGACAGATAATTGCGTATCGCTTCAGGTGAGCTGCTAGAGGAAGCTTGAAAATGTGACTGTGGTAAAACGGGGAACAAATGACTGGCGTAACTGTGACTCTCTTAAGGTACCCAAATGCCTCGCCAACAGGCGAAACACAGCGGCAAACTCGACAAGCTCCCGGCAGGAGTACCGTGAAAGTCTTTATGTCGACAGATAATGGCGTATCGCTTCAGGTGAACTGGCCAGCCAGAGTAAGTTTGAAAATGTGACTGTGGCAAAACGGGGAGCAACTGACTGGGGTAACTATGACTCTCTTAAGGTAGCCAAATGCCTCGTCAACAGGCGAAATACATCGGCAAACTCGAGAAGCTACCGGCAGGAGTACTGTGAAAGTCTTTATGTCGACAGATAATGGCGTATCGCTTCAGGTGAACTGGCCAGCCACAGTAAGCTTGAAAATGTGACTGTGGCAAAACTTGGAGCAACTGACTGGAGTAACTATGACTCTCTTAAGGTAGCCAAATGCCTCGTCAACAGGCGAAAAAAATGGGCAAACTAGAGACGCTACCGGCAGGAGTACTGTGAAAGTCTATATATTGACAGATAATTGCGTATCGCTTCAGGTGAGCTGCTAGAGGAAGCTTGAAAATGTGACTGTGGTAAAACGGGGAACAAATGACTGGCGTAACTGTGACTCTCTTAAGGTACCCAAATGCCTCGCCAACAGGCGAAACACAGCGGCAAACTCGACAAGCTCCCGGCAGGAGTACCGTGAAAGTCTTTATGTCGACAGATAATGGCGTAACGCTTCAGGTGAACTGGCCAGCCAGAGTAAGTTTGAAAATGTGACTGTGGCAAAACGGGGAGCAACTGACTGGGGTAACTATGACTCTCTTAAGGTAGCCAAATGCCTCGTCAACAGGCGAAATACATCGGCAAACTCGAGAAGCTACCGGCAGGAGTACTGTGAAAGTCTTTATGTCGACAGATAATGGCGTATCGCTTCAGGTGAACTGGCCAGCCACAGTAAGCTTGAAAATGTGACTGTGGCAAAACTTGGAGCAACTGACTGGAGTAACTATGACTCTCTTAAGGTAGCCAAATGCCTCGTCAACAGGCGAAAAAAATGGGCAAACTCGAGACGCTACCGGCAGGAGTACTGTGAAAGTCTATATATTGACAGATAATTGCGTATCGCTTCAGGTGAGCTGCTAGAGGAAGCTTGAAAATGTGACTGTGGTAAAACGGGGAACAAATGACTGGCGTAACTGTGACTCTCTTAAGGTACCCAAATGCCTCGCCAACAGGCGAAACACAGCGGCAAACTCGACAAGCTCCCGGCAGGAGTACCGTGAAAGTCTTTATGTCGACAGATAATGGCGTATCGCTTCAGGTGAACTGGCCAGCCAGAGTAAGTTTGAAAATGTGACTGTGGCAAAACGGGGAGCAACTGACTGGGGTAACTATGACTCTCTTAAGGTAGCCAAATGCCTCGTCAACAGGCGAAATACATCGGCAAACTCGAGAAGCTACCGGCAGGAGTACTGTGAAAGTCTTTATGTCGACAGATAATGGCGTATCGCTTCAGGTGAACTGGCCAGCCACAGTAAGCTTGAAAATGTGACTGTGGCAAAACTTGGAGCAACTGACTGGAGTAACTATGACTCTCTTAAGGTAGCCAAATGCCTCGTCAACAGGCGAAAAAAATGGGCAAACTCGAGACGCTACCGGCAGGAGTACTGTGAAAGTCTATATATTGACAGATAATTGCGTATCGCTTCAGGTGAGCTGCTAGAGGAAGCTTGAAAATGTGACTGTGGTAAAACGGGGAACAAATGACTGGCGTAACTGTGACTCTCTTAAGGTACCCAAATGCCTCGCCAACAGGCGAAACACAGCGGCAAACTCGACAAGCTCCCGGCAGGAGTGCCGTGAAAGTCTTTATGTCGACAGATAATGGCGTAACGCTTCAGGTGAACTGGCCAGCCAGAGTAAGTTTGAAAATGTGACTGTGGCAAAACGGGGAGCAACTGACTGGGGTAACTATGACTCTCTTAAGGTAGCCAAATGCCTCGTCAACAGGCGAAATACATCGGCAAACTCGAGAAGCTACCGGCAGGAGTACTGTGAAAGTCTTTATGTCGACAGATAATGGCGTATCGCTTCAGGTGAACTGGCCAGCCACAGTAAGCTTGAAAATGTGACTGTGGCAAAACTTGGAGCAACTGACTGGAGTAACTATGACTCTCTTAAGGTAGCCAAATGCCTCGTCAACAGGCGAAAAAAATGGGCAAACTCGAGACGCTACCGGCAGGAGTACTGTGAAAGTCTATATATTGACAGATAATTGCGTATCGCTTCAGGTGAGCTGCTAGAGGAAGCTTGAAAATGTGACTGTGGTAAAACGGGGAACAAATGACTGGCGTAACTGTGACTCTCTTAAGGTACCCAAATGCCTCGCCAACAGGCGAAACACAGCGGCAAACTCGACAAGCTCCCGGCAGGAGTACCGTGAAAGTCTTTATGTCGACAGATAATGGCGTATCGCTTCAGGTGAACTGGCCAGCCAGAGTAAGTTTGAAAATGTGACTGTGGCAAAACGGGGAGCAACTGACTGGGGTAACTATGACTCTCTTAAGGTAGCCAAATGCCTCGTCAACAGGCGAAATACATCGGCAAACTCGAGAAGCTACCGGCAGGAGTACTGTGAAAGTCTTTATGTCGACAGATAATGGCGTATCGCTTCAGGTGAACTGGCCAGCCACAGTAAGCTTGAAAATGTGACTGTGGCAAAACTTGGAGCAACTGACTGCAGTAACTATGACTCTCTTAAGGTAGCCAAATGCCTCGTCAACAGGCGAAAAAAATGGGCAAACTCGAGACGCTACCGGCAGGAGTACTGTGAAAGTCTATATATTGACAGATAATTGCGTATCGCTTCAGGTGAGCTGCTAGAGGAAGCTTGAAAATGTGACTGTGGTAAAACGGGGAACAAATGACTGGCGTAACTGTGACTCTCTTAAGGTACCCAAATGCCTCGCCAACAGGCGAAACACAGCGGCAAACTCGACAAGCTCCCGGCAGGAGTACCGTGAAAGTCTTTATGTCGACAGATAATGGCGTATCGCTTCAGGTGAACTGGCCAGCCAGAGTAAGTTTGAAAATGTGACTGTGGCAAAACGGGGAGCAACTGACTGGGGTAACTATGACTCTCTTAAGGTAGCCAAATGCCTCGTCAACAGGCGAAATACATCGGCAAACTCGAGAAGCTACCGGCAGGAGTACTGTGAAAGTCTTTATGTCGACAGATAATGGCGTATCGCTTCAGGTGAACTGGCCAGCCACAGTAAGCTTGAAAATGTGACTGTGGCAAAACTTGGAGCAACTGACTGGAGTAACTATGACTCTCTTAAGGTAGCCAAATGCCTCGTCAACAGGCGAAAAAAATGGGCAAACTCGAGACGCTACCGGCAGGAGTACTGTGAAAGTCTATATATTGACAGATAATTGCGTATCGCTTCAGGTGAGCTGCTAGAGGAAGCTTGAAAATGTGACTGTGGTAAAACGGGGAACAAATGACTGGCGTAACTGTGACTCTCTTAAGGTACCCAAATGCCTCGCCAACAGGCGAAACACAGCGGCAAACTCGACAAGCTCCCGGCAGGAGTGCCGTGAAAGTCTTTATGTCGACAGATAATGGCGTAACGCTTCAGGTGAACTGGCCAGCCAGAGTAAGTTTGAAAATGTGACTGTGGCAAAACGGGGAGCAACTGACTGGGGTAACTATGACTCTCTTAAGGTAGCCAAATGCCTCGTCAACAGGCGAAATACATCGGCAAACTCGAGAAGCTACCGGCAGGAGTACTGTGAAAGTCTTTATGTCGACAGATAATGGCGTATCGCTTCAGGTGAACTGGCCAGCCACAGTAAGCTTGAAAATGTGACTGTGGCAAAACTTGGAGCAACTGACTGGAGTAACTATGACTCTCTTAAGGTAGCCAAATGCCTCGTCAACAGGCGAAAAAAATGGGCAAACTCGAGACGCTACCGGCAGGAGTACTGTGAAAGTCTATATATTGACAGATAATTGCGTATCGCTTCAGGTGAGCTGCTAGAGGAAGCTTGAAAATGTGACTGTGGTAAAACGGGGAACAAATGACTGGCGTAACTGTGACTCTCTTAAGGTACCCAAATGCCTCGCCAACAGGCGAAACACAGCGGCAAACTCGACAAGCTCCCGGCAGGAGTACCGTGAAAGTCTTTATGTCGACAGATAATGGCGTATCGCTTCAGGTGAACTGGCCAGCCAGAGTAAGTTTGAAAATGTGACTGTGGCAAAACGGGGAGCAACTGACTGGGGTAACTATGACTCTCTTAAGGTAGCCAAATGCCTCGTCAACAGGCGAAATACATCGGCAAACTCGAGAAGCTACCGGCAGGAGTACTGTGAAAGTCTTTATGTCGACAGATAATGGCGTATCGCTTCAGGTGAACTGGCCAGCCACAGTAAGCTTGAAAATGTGACTGTGGCAAAACTTGGAGCAACTGACTGCAGTAACTATGACTCTCTTAAGGTAGCCAAATGCCTCGTCAACAGGCGAAAAAAATGGGCAAACTCGAGACGCTACCGGCAGGAGTACTGTGAAAGTCTATATATTGACAGATAATTGCGTATCGCTTCAGGTGAGCTGCTAGAGGAAGCTTGAAAATGTGACTGTGGTAAAACGGGGAACAAATGACTGGCGTAACTGTGACTCTCTTAAGGTACCCAAATGCCTCGCCAACAGGCGAAACACAGCGGCAAACTCGACAAGCTCCCGGCAGGAGTACCGTGAAAGTCTTTATGTCGACAGATAATGGCGTAACGCTTCAGGTGAACTGGCCAGCCAGAGTAAGTCTGAAAATGTGACTGTGGCAAAACGGGGAGCAACTGACTGGGGTAACTATGACTCTCTTAAGGTAGCCAAATGCCTCGTCAACAGGCGAAATACATCGGCAAACTCGAGAAGCTACCGGCAGGAGTACTGTGAAAGTCTTTATGTCGACAGATAATGGCGTATCGCTTCAGGTGAACTGGCCAGCCACAGTAAGCTTGAAAATGTGACTGTGGCAAAACTTGGAGCAACTGACTGGAGTAACTATGACTCTCTTAAGGTAGCCAAATGCCTCGTCAACAGGCGAAAAAAATGGGCAAACTCGAGACGCTACCGGCAGGAGTACTGTGAAAGTCTATATATTGACAGATAATTGCGTATCGCTTCAGGTGAGCTGCTAGAGGAAGCTTGAAAATGTGACTGTGGTAAAACGGGGAACAAATGACTGGCGTAACTGTGACTCTCTTAAGGTAGCCAAATGCCTCGTCAACAGGCGAAATACATCGGCAAACTCGAGAAGCTACCGGCAGGAGTACTGTGAAAGTCTTTATGTCGACAGATAATGGCGTATCGCTTCAGGTGAACTGTCCAGCCACAGTAAGCTTGAAAATGTGACTGTGGCAAAACTTGGAACAACTGACTGGAGTAACTATGACTCTCTTAAGGTAGCCAAATGCCTCGTCAACAGGCGAAAGAAATGGGCAAACTCGAGACGCTACCGGCAGGAGTACTGTGAAAGTCTATATATTGACAGATAATTGCGTATCGCTTCAGGTGAGCTGCTAGAGGAAGCTTGAAAATGTGACTGTGGTAAAACGGGGAACAAATGACTGGCGTAACTGTGACTCTCTTAAGGTACCCAAATGCCTCGCCAACAGGCGAAACACAGCGGCAAACTCGACAAGCTCCCGGCAGGAGTACCGTGAAAGTCTTTATGTCGACAGATAATGGCGTAACGCTTCAGGTGAACTGGCCAGCCAGAGTAAGTTTGAAAATGTGACTGTGGCAAAACGGGGAGCAACTGACTGGGGTAACTATGACTCTCTTAAGGTAGCCAAATGCCTCGTCAACAGGCGAAATACATCGGCAAACTCGAGAAGCTACCGGCAGGAGTACTGTGAAAGTCTTTATGTCGACAGATAATGGCGTATCGCTTCAGGTGAACTGGCCAGCCACAGTAAGCTTGAAAATGTGACTGTGGCAAAACTTGGAGCAACTGACTGGAGTAACTATGACTCTCTTAAGGTAGCCAAATGCCTCGTCAACAGGCGAAAAAAATGGGCAAACTCGAGACGCTACCGGCAGGAGTACTGTGAAAGTCTATATATTGACAGATAATTGCGTATCGCTTCAGGTGAGCTGCTAGAGGAAGCTTGAAAATGTGACTGTGGTAAAACGGGGAACAAATGACTGGCGTAACTGTGACTCTCTTAAGGTACCCAAATGCCTCGCCAACAGGCGAAACACAGCGGCAAACTCGACAAGCTCCCGGCAGGAGTACCGTGAAAGTCTTTATGTCGACAGATAATGGCGTAACGCTTCAGGTGAACTGGCCAGCCAGAGTAAGTTTGAAAATGTGACTGTGGCAAAACGGGGAGCAACTGACTGGGGTAACTATGACTCTCTTAAGGTAGCCAAATGCCTCGTCAACAGGCGAAATACATCGGCAAACTCGAGAAGCTACCGGCAGGAGTACTGTGAAAGTCTTTATGTCGACAGATAATGGCGTATCGCTTCAGGTGAACTGGCCAGCCACAGTAAGCTTGAAAATGTGACTGTGGCAAAACTTGGAGCAACTGACTGGAGTAACTATGACTCTCTTAAGGTAGCCAAATGCCTCGTCAACAGGCGAAAAAAATGGGCAAACTCGAGACGCTACCGGCAGGAGTACTGTGAAAGTCTATATATTGACAGATAATTGCGTATCGCTTCAGGTGAGCTGCTAGAGGAAGCTTGAAAATGTGACTGTGGTAAAACGGGGAACAAATGACTGGCGTAACTGTGACTCTCTTAAGGTACCCAAATGCCTCGCCAACAGGCGAAACACAGCGGCAAACTCGACAAGCTCCCGGCAGGAGTACCGTGAAAGTCTTTATGTCGACAGATAATGGCGTAACGCTTCAGGTGAACTGGCCAGCCAGAGTAAGTCTGAAAATGTGACTGTGGCAAAACGGGGAGCAACTGACTGGGGTAACTATGACTCTCTTAAGGTAGCCAAATGCCTCGTCAACAGGCGAAATACATCGGCAAACTCGAGAAGCTACCGGCAGGAGTACTGTGAAAGTCTTTATGTCGACAGATAATGGCGTATCGCTTCAGGTGAACTGGCCAGCCACAGTAAGCTTGAAAATGTGACTGTGGCAAAACTTGGAGCAACTGACTGGAGTAACTATGACTCTCTTAAGGTAGCCAAATGCCTCGTCAACAGGCGAAAAAAATGGGCAAACTCGAGACGCTACCGGCAGGAGTACTGTGAAAGTCTATATATTGACAGATAATTGCGTATCGCTTCAGGTGAGCTGCTAGAGGAAGCTTGAAAATGTGACTGTGGTAAAACGGGGAACAAATGACTGGCGTAACTGTGACTCTCTTAAGGTAGCCAAATGCCTCGTCAACAGGCGAAATACATCGGCAAACTCGAGAAGCTACCGGCAGGAGTACTGTGAAAGTCTTTATGTCGACAGATAATGGCGTATCGCTTCAGGTGAACTGTCCAGCCACAGTAAGCTTGAAAATGTGACTGTGGCAAAACTTGGAACAACTGACTGGAGTAACTATGACTCTCTTAAGGTAGCCAAATGCCTCGTCAACAGGCGAAAGAAATGGGCAAACTCGAGACGCTACCGGCAGGAGTACTGTGAAAGTCTATATATTGACAGATAATTGCGTATCGCTTCAGGTGAGCTGCTAGAGGAAGCTTGAAAATGTGACTGTGGTAAAACGGGGAACAAATGACTGGCGTAACTGTGACTCTCTTAAGGTACCCAAATGCCTCGCCAACAGGCGAAACACAGCGGCAAACTCGACAAGCTCCCGGCAGGAGTACCGTGAAAGTCTTTATGTCGACAGATAATGGCGTAACGCTTCAGGTGAACTGGCCAGCCAGAGTAAGTTTGAAAATGTGACTGTGGCAAAACGGGGAGCAACTGACTGGGGTAACTATGACTCTCTTAAGGTAGCCAAATGCCTCGTCAACAGGCGAAATACATCGGCAAACTCGAGAAGCTACCGGCAGGAGTACTGTGAAAGTCTTTATGTCGACAGATAATGGCGTATCGCTTCAGGTGAACTGGCCAGCCACAGTAAGCTTGAAAATGTGACTGTGGCAAAACTTGGAGCAACTGACTGGAGTAACTATGACTCTCTTAAGGTAGCCAAATGCCTCGTCAACAGGCGAAAAAAATGGGCAAACTCGAGACGCTACCGGCAGGAGTACTGTGAAAGTCTATATATTGACAGATAATTGCGTATCGCTTCAGGTGAGCTGCTAGAGGAAGCTTGAAAATGTGACTGTGGTAAAACGGGGAACAAATGACTGGCGTAACTGTGACTCTCTTAAGGTACCCAAATGCCTCGCCAACAGGCGAAACACAGCGGCAAACTCGACAAGCTCCCGGCAGGAGTACCGTGAAAGTCTTTATGTCGACAGATAATGGCGTAACGCTTCAGGTGAACTGGCCAGCCAGAGTAAGTTTGAAAATGTGACTGTGGCAAAACGGGGAGCAACTGACTGGGGTAACTATGACTCTCTTAAGGTAGCCAAATGCCTCGTCAACAGGCGAAATACATCGGCAAACTCGAGAAGCTACCGGCAGGAGTACTGTGAAAGTCTTTATGTCGACAGATAATGGCGTATCGCTTCAGGTGAACTGGCCAGCCACAGTAAGCTTGAAAATGTGACTGTGGCAAAACTTGGAGCAACTGACTGGAGTAACTATGACTCTCTTAAGGTAGCCAAATGCCTCGTCAACAGGCGAAAAAAATGGGCAAACTCGAGACGCTACCGGCAGGAGTACTGTGAAAGTCTATATATTGACAGATAATTGCGTATCGCTTCAGGTGAGCTGCTAGAGGAAGCTTGAAAATGTGACTGTGGTAAAACGGGGAACAAATGACTGGCGTAACTGTGACTCTCTTAAGGTACCCAAATGCCTCGCCAACAGGCGAAACACAGCGGCAAACTCGACAAGCTCCCGGCAGGAGTACCGTGAAAGTCTTTATGTCGACAGATAATGGCGTATCGCTTCAGGTGAACTGGCCAGCCAGAGTAAGTTTGAAAATGTGACTGTGGCAAAACGGGGAGCAACTGACTGGGGTAACTATGACTCTCTTAAGGTAGCCAAATGCCTCGTCAACAGGCGAAATACATCGGCAAACTCGAGAAGCTACCGGCAGGAGTACTGTGAAAGTCTTTATGTCGACAGATAATGGCGTATCGCTTCAGGTGAACTGGCCAGCCACAGTAAGCTTGAAAATGTGACTGTGGCAAAACTTGGAGCAACTGACTGGAGTAACTATGACTCTCTTAAGGTAGCCAAATGCCTCGTCAACAGGCGAAAGAAATGGGCAAACTCGAGACGCTACCGGCAGGAGTACTGTGAAAGTCTATATATTGACAGATAATTGCGTATCGCTTCAGGTGAGCTGCTAGAGGAAGCTTGAAAATGTGACTGTGGTAAAACGGGGAACAAATGACTGGCGTAACTGTGACTCTCTTAAGGTACCCAAATGCCTCGCCAACAGGCGAAACACAGCGGCAAACTCGACAAGCTCCCGGCAGGAGTACCGTGAAAGTCTTTATGTCGACAGATAATGGCGTAACGCTTCAGGTGAACTGGCCAGCCAGAGTAAGTTTGAAAATGTGACTGTGGCAAAACGGGGAGCAACTGACTGGGGTAACTATGACTCTCTTAAGGTAGCCAAATGCCTCGTCAACAGGCGAAATACATCGGCAAACTCGAGAAGCTACCGGCAGGAGTACTGTGAAAGTCTTTATGTCGACAGATAATGGCGTATCGCTTCAGGTGAACTGGCCAGCCACAGTAAGCTTGAAAATGTGACTGTGGCAAAACTTGGAGCAACTGACTGGAGTAACTATGACTCTCTTAAGGTAGCCAAATGCCTCGTCAACAGGCGAAAAAAATGGGCAAACTCGAGACGCTACCGGCAGGAGTACTGTGAAAGTCTATATATTGACAGATAATTGCGTATCGCTTCAGGTGAGCTGCTAGAGGAAGCTTGAAAATGTGACTGTGGTAAAACGGGGAACAAATGACTGGCGTAACTGTGACTCTCTTAAGGTACCCAAATGCCTCGCCAACAGGCGAAACACAGCGGCAAACTCGACAAGCTCCCGGCAGGAGTACCGTGAAAGTCTTTATGTCGACAGATAATGGCGTATCGCTTCAGGTGAACTGGCCAGCCAGAGTAAGTTTGAAAATGTGACTGTGGCAAAACGGGGAGCAACTGACTGGGGTAACTATGACTCTCTTAAAGTAGCCAAATGCCTCGTCAACAGGCGAAATACATCGGCAAACTCGAGAAGCTACCGGCAGGAGTACTGTGAAAGTCTTTATGTCGACAGATAATGGCGTATCGCTTCAGGTGAACTGGCCAGCCACAGTAAGCTTGAAAATGTGACTGTGGCAAAACTTGGAGCAACTGACTGGAGTAACTATGACTCTCTTAAGGTAGCCAAATGCCTCGTCAACAGGCGAAAAAAATGGGCAAACTCGAGACGCTACCGGCAGGAGTACTGTGAAAGTCTATATATTGACAGATAATTGCGTATCGCTTCAGGTGAGCTGCTAGAGGAAGCTTGAAAATGTGACTGTGGTAAAACGGGGAACAAATGACTGGCGTAACTGTGACTCTCTTAAGGTACCCAAATGCCTCGCCAACAGGCGAAACACAGCGGCAAACTCGACAAGCTCCCGGCAGGAGTACCGTGAAAGTCTTTATGTCGACAGATAATGGCGTAACGCTTCAGGTGAACTGGCCAGCCAGAGTAAGTCTGAAAATGTGACTGTGGCAAAACGGGGAGCAACTGACTGGGGTAACTATGACTCTCTTAAGGTAGCCAAATGCCTCGTCAACAGGCGAAATACATCGGCAAACTCGAGAAGCTACCGGCAGGAGTACTGTGAAAGTCTTTATGTCGACAGATAATGGCGTATCGCTTCAGGTGAACTGGCCAGCCACAGTAAGCTTGAAAATGTGACTGTGGCAAAACTTGGAGCAACTGACTGGAGTAACTATGACTCTCTTAAGGTAGCCAAATGCCTCGTCAACAGGCGAAAAAAATGGGCAAACTCGAGACGCTACCGGCAGGAGTACTGTGAAAGTCTATATATTGACAGATAATTGCGTATCGCTTCAGGTGAGCTGCTAGAGGAAGCTTGAAAATGTGACTGTGGTAAAACGGGGAACAAATGACTGGCGTAACTGTGACTCTCTTAAGGTAGCCAAATGCCTCGTCAACAGGCGAAATACATCGGCAAACTCGAGAAGCTACCGGCAGGAGTACTGTGAAAGTCTTTATGTCGACAGATAATGGCGTATCGCTTCAGGTGAACTGTCCAGCCACAGTAAGCTTGAAAATGTGACTGTGGCAAAACTTGGAACAACTGACTGGAGTAACTATGACTCTCTTAAGGTAGCCAAATGCCTCGTCAACAGGCGAAAGAAATGGGCAAACTCGAGACGCTACCGGCAGGAGTACTGTGAAAGTCTATATATTGACAGATAATTGCGTATCGCTTCAGGTGAGCTGCTAGAGGAAGCTTGAAAATGTGACTGTGGTAAAACGGGGAACAAATGACTGGCGTAACTGTGACTCTCTTAAGGTACCCAAATGCCTCGCCAACAGGCGAAACACAGCGGCAAACTCGACAAGCTCCCGGCAGGAGTACCGTGAAAGTCTTTATGTCGACAGATAATGGCGTAACGCTTCAGGTGAACTGGCCAGCCAGAGTAAGTTTGAAAATGTGACTGTGGCAAAACGGGGAGCAACTGACTGGGGTAACTATGACTCTCTTAAGGTAGCCAAATGCCTCGTCAACAGGCGAAATACATCGGCAAACTCGAGAAGCTACCGGCAGGAGTACTGTGAAAGTCTTTATGTCGACAGATAATGGCGTATCGCTTCAGGTGAACTGGCCAGCCACAGTAAGCTTGAAAATGTGACTGTGGCAAAACTTGGAGCAACTGACTGGAGTAACTATGACTCTCTTAAGGTAGCCAAATGCCTCGTCAACAGGCGAAAAAAATGGGCAAACTCGAGACGCTACCGGCAGGAGTACTGTGAAAGTCTATATATTGACAGATAATTGCGTATCGCTTCAGGTGAGCTGCTAGAGGAAGCTTGAAAATGTGACTGTGGTAAAACGGGGAACAAATGACTGGCGTAACTGTGACTCTCTTAAGGTAGCCAAATGCCTCGTCAACAGGCGAAATACATCGGCAAACTCGAGAAGCTACCGGCAGGAGTACTGTGAAAGTCTTTATGTCGACAGATAATGGCGTATCGCTTCAGGTGAACTGTCCAGCCACAGTAAGCTTGAAAATGTGACTGTGGCAAAACTTGGAACAACTGACTGGAGTAACTATGACTCTCTTAAGGTAGCCAAATGCCTCGTCAACAGGCGAAAGAAATGGGCAAACTCGAGACGCTACCGGCAGGAGTACTGTGAAAGTCTATATATTGACAGATAATTGCGTATCGCTTCAGGTGAGCTGCTAGAGGAAGCTTGAAAATGTGACTGTGGTAAAACGGGGAACAAATGACTGGCGTAACTGTGACTCTCTTAAGGTACCCAAATGCCTCGCCAACAGGCGAAACACAGCGGCAAACTCGACAAGCTCCCGGCAGGAGTACCGTGAAAGTCTTTATGTCGACAGATAATGGCGTAACGCTTCAGGTGAACTGGCCAGCCAGAGTAAGTTTGAAAATGTGACTGTGGCAAAACGGGGAGCAACTGACTGGGGTAACTATGACTCTCTTAAGGTAGCCAAATGCCTCGTCAACAGGCGAAATACATCGGCAAACTCGAGAAGCTACCGGCAGGAGTACTGTGAAAGTCTTTATGTCGACAGATAATGGCGTATCGCTTCAGGTGAACTGGCCAGCCACAGTAAGCTTGAAAATGTGACTGTGGCAAAACTTGGAGCAACTGACTGGAGTAACTATGACTCTCTTAAGGTAGCCAAATGCCTCGTCAACAGGCGAAAAAAATGGGCAAACTCGAGACGCTACCGGCAGGAGTACTGTGAAAGTCTATATATTGACAGATAATTGCGTATCGCTTCAGGTGAGCTGCTAGAGGAAGCTTGAAAATGTGACTGTGGTAAAACGGGGAACAAATGACTGGCGTAACTGTGACTCTCTTAAGGTAGCCAAATGCCTCGTCAACAGGCGAAATACATCGGCAAACTCGAGAAGCTACCGGCAGGAGTACTGTGAAAGTCTTTATGTCGACAGATAATGGCGTATCGCTTCAGGTGAACTGTCCAGCCACAGTAAGCTTGAAAATGTGACTGTGGCAAAACTTGGAACAACTGACTGGAGTAACTATGACTCTCTTAAGGTAGCCAAATGCCTCGTCAACAGGCGAAAGAAATGGGCAAACTCGAGACGCTACCGGCAGGAGTACTGTGAAAGTCTATATATTGACAGATAATTGCGTATCGCTTCAGGTGAGCTGCTAGAGGAAGCTTGAAAATGTGACTGTGGTAAAACGGGGAACAAATGACTGGCGTAACTGTGACTCTCTTAAGGTACCCAAATGCCTCGCCAACAGGCGAAACACAGCGGCAAACTCGACAAGCTCCCGGCAGGAGTACCGTGAAAGTCTTTATGTCGACAGATAATGGCGTAACGCTTCAGGTGAACTGGCCAGCCAGAGTAAGTTTGAAAATGTGACTGTGGCAAAACGGGGAGCAACTGACTGGGGTAACTATGACTCTCTTAAGGTAGCCAAATGCCTCGTCAACAGGCGAAATACATCGGCAAACTCGAGAAGCTACCGGCAGGAGTACTGTGAAAGTCTTTATGTCGACAGATAATGGCGTATCGCTTCAGGTGAACTGGCCAGCCACAGTAAGCTTGAAAATGTGACTGTGGCAAAACTTGGAGCAACTGACTGGAGTAACTATGACTCTCTTAAGGTAGCCAAATGCCTCGTCAACAGGCGAAAGAAATGGGCAAACTCGAGACGCTACCGGCAGGAGTACTGTGAAAGTCTATATATTGACAGATAATTGCGTATCGCTTCAGGTGAGCTGCTAGAGGAAGCTTGAAAATGTGACTGTGGTAAAACGGGGAACAAATGACTGGCGTAACTGTGACTCTCTTAAGGTACCCAAATGCCTCGCCAACAGGCGAAACACAGCGGCAAACTCGACAAGCTCCCGGCAGGAGTACCGTGAAAGTCTTTATGTCGACAGATAATGGCGTAACGCTTCAGGTGAACTGGCCAGCCAGAGTAAGTTTGAAAATGTGACTGTGGCAAAACGGGGAGCAACTGACTGGGGTAACTATGACTCTCTTAAGGTAGCCAAATGCCTCGTCAACAGGCGAAATACATCGGCAAACTCGAGAAGCTACCGGCAGGAGTACTGTGAAAGTCTTTATGTCGACAGATAATGGCGTATCGCTTCAGGTGAACTGGCCAGCCACAGTAAGCTTGAAAATGTGACTGTGGCAAAACTTGGAGCAACTGACTGGAGTAACTATGACTCTCTTAAGGTAGCCAAATGCCTCGTCAACAGGCGAAAAAAATGGGCAAACTCGAGACGCTACCGGCAGGAGTACTGTGAAAGTCTATATATTGACAGATAATTGCGTATCGCTTCAGGTGAGCTGCTAGAGGAAGCTTGAAAATGTGACTGTGGTAAAACGGGGAACAAATGACTGGCGTAACTGTGACTCTCTTAAGGTAGCCAAATGCCTCGTCAACAGGCGAAATACATCGGCAAACTCGAGAAGCTACCGGCAGGAGTACTGTGAAAGTCTTTATGTCGACAGATAATGGCGTATCGCTTCAGGTGAACTGTCCAGCCACAGTAAGCTTGAAAATGTGACTGTGGCAAAACTTGGAACAACTGACTGGAGTAACTATGACTCTCTTAAGGTAGCCAAATGCCTCGTCAACAGGCGAAAGAAATGGGCAAACTCGAGACGCTACCGGCAGGAGTACTGTGAAAGTCTATATATTGACAGATAATTGCGTATCGCTTCAGGTGAGCTGCTAGAGGAAGCTTGAAAATGTGACTGTGGTAAAACGGGGAACAAATGACTGGCGTAACTGTGACTCTCTTAAGGTACCCAAATGCCTCGCCAACAGGCGAAACACAGCGGCAAACTCGACAAGCTCCCGGCAGGAGTACCGTGAAAGTCTTTATGTCGACAGATAATGGCGTAACGCTTCAGGTGAACTGGCCAGCCAGAGTAAGTTTGAAAATGTGACTGTGGCAAAACGGGGAGCAACTGACTGGGGTAACTATGACTCTCTTAAGGTAGCCAAATGCCTCGTCAACAGGCGAAATACATCGGCAAACTCGAGAAGCTACCGGCAGGAGTACTGTGAAAGTCTTTATGTCGACAGATAATGGCGTATCGCTTCAGGTGAACTGGCCAGCCACAGTAAGCTTGAAAATGTGACTGTGGCAAAACTTGGAGCAACTGACTGGAGTAACTATGACTCTCTTAAGGTAGCCAAATGCCTCGTCAACAGGCGAAAGAAATGGGCAAACTCGAGACGCTACCGGCAGGAGTACTGTGAAAGTCTATATATTGACAGATAATTGCGTATCGCTTCAGGTGAGCTGCTAGAGGAAGCTTGAAAATGTGACTGTGGTAAAACGGGGAACAAATGACTGGCGTAACTGTGACTCTCTTAAGGTACCCAAATGCCTCGCCAACAGGCGAAACACAGCGGCAAACTCGACAAGCTCCCGGCAGGAGTACCGTGAAAGTCTTTATGTCGACAGATAATGGCGTAACGCTTCAGGTGAACTGGCCAGCCAGAGTAAGTTTGAAAATGTGACTGTGGCAAAACGGGGAGCAACTGACTGGGGTAACTATGACTCTCTTAAGGTAGCCAAATGCCTCGTCAACAGGCGAAATACATCGGCAAACTCGAGAAGCTACCGGCAGGAGTACTGTGAAAGTCTTTATGTCGACAGATAATGGCGTATCGCTTCAGGTGAACTGGCCAGCCACAGTAAGCTTGAAAATGTGACTGTGGCAAAACTTGGAGCAACTGACTGGAGTAACTATGACTCTCTTAAGGTAGCCAAATGCCTCGTCAACAGGCGAAAAAAATGGGCAAACTCGAGACGCTACCGGCAGGAGTACTGTGAAAGTCTATATATTGACAGATAATTGCGTATCGCTTCAGGTGAGCTGCTAGAGGAAGCTTGAAAATGTGACTGTGGTAAAACGGGGAACAAATGACTGGCGTAACTGTGACTCTCTTAAGGTAGCCAAATGCCTCGTCAACAGGCGAAATACATCGGCAAACTCGAGAAGCTACCGGCAGGAGTACTGTGAAAGTCTTTATGTCGACAGATAATGGCGTATCGCTTCAGGTGAACTGTCCAGCCACAGTAAGCTTGAAAATGTGACTGTGGCAAAACTTGGAACAACTGACTGGAGTAACTATGACTCTCTTAAGGTAGCCAAATGCCTCGTCAACAGGCGAAAGAAATGGGCAAACTCGAGACGCTACCGGCAGGAGTACTGTGAAAGTCTATATATTGACAGATAATTGCGTATCGCTTCAGGTGAGCTGCTAGAGGAAGCTTGAAAATGTGACTGTGGTAAAACGGGGAACAAATGACTGGCGTAACTGTGACTCTCTTAAGGTACCCAAATGCCTCGCCAACAGGCGAAACACAGCGGCAAACTCGACAAGCTCCCGGCAGGAGTACCGTGAAAGTCTTTATGTCGACAGATAATGGCGTAACGCTTCAGGTGAACTGGCCAGCCAGAGTAAGTTTGAAAATGTGACTGTGGCAAAACGGGGAGCAACTGACTGGGGTAACTATGACTCTCTTAAGGTAGCCAAATGCCTCGTCAACAGGCGAAATACATCGGCAAACTCGAGAAGCTACCGGCAGGAGTACTGTGAAAGTCTTTATGTCGACAGATAATGGCGTATCGCTTCAGGTGAACTGGCCAGCCACAGTAAGCTTGAAAATGTGACTGTGGCAAAACTTGGAGCAACTGACTGGAGTAACTATGACTCTCTTAAGGTAGCCAAATGCCTCGTCAACAGGCGAAAAAAATGGGCAAACTCGAGACGCTACCGGCAGGAGTACTGTGAAAGTCTATATATTGACAGATAATTGCGTATCGCTTCAGGTGAGCTGCTAGAGGAAGCTTGAAAATGTGACTGTGGTAAAACGGGGAACAAATGACTGGCGTAACTGTGACTCTCTTAAGGTAGCCAAATGCCTCGTCAACAGGCGAAATACATCGGCAAACTCGAGAAGCTACCGGCAGGAGTACTGTGAAAGACTTTATGTCGACAGATAATGGCGTATCGCTTCAGGTGAACTGTCCAGCCACAGTAAGCTTGAAAATGTGACTGTGGCAAAACTTGGAACAACTGACTGGAGTAACTATGACTCTCTTAAGGTAGCCAAATGCCTCGTCAACAGGCGAAAGAAATGGGCAAACTCGAGACGCTACCGGCAGGAGTACTGTGAAAGTCTATATATTGACAGATAATTGCGTATCGCTTCAGGTGAGCTGCTAGAGGAAGCTTGAAAATGTGACTGTGGTAAAACGGGGAACAAATGACTGGCGTAACTGTGACTCTCTTAAGGTACCCAAATGCCTCGCCAACAGGCGAAACACAGCGGCAAACTCGACAAGCTCCCGGCAGGAGTACCGTGAAAGTCTTTATGTCGACAGATAATGGCGTAACGCTTCAGGTGAACTGGCCAGCCAGAGTAAGTTTGAAAATGTGACTGTGGCAAAACGGGGAGCAACTGACTGGGGTAACTATGACTCTCTTAAGGTAGCCAAATGCCTCGTCAACAGGCGAAATACATCGGCAAACTCGAGAAGCTACCGGCAGGAGTACTGTGAAAGTCTTTATGTCGACAGATAATGGCGTATCGCTTCAGGTGAACTGGCCAGCCACAGTAAGCTTGAAAATGTGACTGTGGCAAAACTTGGAGCAACTGACTGGAGTAACTATGACTCTCTTAAGGTAGCCAAATGCCTCGTCAACAGGCGAAAAAAATGGGCAAACTCGAGACGCTACCGGCAGGAGTACTGTGAAAGTCTATATATTGACAGATAATTGCGTATCGCTTCAGGTGAGCTGCTAGAGGAAGCTTGAAAATGTGACTGTGGTAAAACGGGGAACAAATGACTGGCGTAACTGTGACTCTCTTAAGGTACCCAAATGCCTCGTCAACAGGCGAAATACATCGGCAAACTCGAGAAGCTACCGGCAGGAGTACTGTGAAAGTCTTTATGTCGACAGATAATGGCGTATCGCTTCAGGTGAACTGTCCAGCCACAGTAAGCTTGAAAATGTGACTGTGGCAAAACTTGGAACAACTGACTGGAGTAACTATGACTCTCTTAAGGTAGCCAAATGCCTCGTCAACAGGCGAAAGAAATGGGCAAACTCGAGACGCTACCGGCAGGAGTACTGTGAAAGTCTATATATTGACAGATAATTGCGTATCGCTTCAGGTGAGCTGCTAGAGGAAGCTTGAAAATGTGACTGTGGTAAAACGGGGAACAAATGACTGGCGTAACTGTGACTCTCTTAAGGTACCCAAATGCCTCGCCAACAGGCGAAACACAGCGGCAAACTCGACAAGCTCCCGGCAGGAGTACCGTGAAAGTCTTTATGTCGACAGATAATGGCGTAACGCTTCAGGTGAACTGGCCAGCCAGAGTAAGTTTGAAAATGTGACTGTGGCAAAACGGGGAGCAACTGACTGGGGTAACTATGACTCTCTTAAGGTAGCCAAATGCCTCGTCAACAGGCGAAATACATCGGCAAACTCGAGAAGCTACCGGCAGGAGTACTGTGAAAGTCTTTATGTCGACAGATAATGGCGTATCGCTTCAGGTGAACTGGCCAGCCACAGTAAGCTTGAAAATGTGACTGTGGCAAAACTTGGAGCAACTGACTGGAGTAACTATGACTCTCTTAAGGTAGCCAAATGCCTCGTCAACAGGCGAAAGAAATGGGCAAACTCGAGACGCTACCGGCAGGAGTACTGTGAAAGTCTATATATTGACAGATAATTGCGTATCGCTTCAGGTGAGCTGCTAGAGGAAGCTTGAAAATGTGACTGTGGTAAAACGGGGAACAAATGACTGGCGTAACTGTGACTCTCTTAAGGTACCCAAATGCCTCGCCAACAGGCGAAACACAGCGGCAAACTCGACAAGCTCCCGGCAGGAGTACCGTGAAAGTCTTTATGTCGACAGATAATGGCGTAACGCTTCAGGTGAACTGGCCAGCCAGAGTAAGTTTGAAAATGTGACTGTGGCAAAACGGGGAGCAACTGACTGGGGTAACTATGACTCTCTTAAGGTAGCCAAATGCCTCGTCAACAGGCGAAATACATCGGCAAACTCGAGAAGCTACCGGCAGGAGTACTGTGAAAGTCTTTATGTCGACAGATAATGGCGTATCGCTTCAGGTGAACTGGCCAGCCACAGTAAGCTTGAAAATGTGACTGTGGCAAAACTTGGAGCAACTGACTGGAGTAACTATGACTCTCTTAAGGTAGCCAAATGCCTCGTCAACAGGCGAAAAAAATGGGCAAACTCGAGACGCTACCGGCAGGAGTACTGTGAAAGTCTATATATTGACAGATAATTGCGTATCGCTTCAGGTGAGCTGCTAGAGGAAGCTTGAAAATGTGACTGTGGTAAAACGGGACACAAGTGACTGGCGTAACTGTGACTCTCTTAAGGTACCCAAATGCCTCGCCAACAGGCGAAACACAGCGGCAAACTCGACAAGCTCCCGGCAGGAGTACTGTGAAAGTCTTTATGTCGACAGATAATGGCGTATCGCTTCAGGTGAACTGGCCAGCCAGAGTAAGTTTGAAAATGTGACTGTGGCAAAACGGGGAGCAACTGACTGGGGTAACTATGACTCTCTTAAGGTAGCCAAATGCCTCGTCAACAGGCGAAATACATCGGCAAACTCGAGAAGCTACCGGCAGGAGTACTGTGAAAGTCTTTATGTCGACAGATAATGGCGTATCGCTTCAGGTGAACTGGCCAGCCACAGTAAGCTTGAAAATGTGACTGTGGCAAAACTTGGAGCAACTGACTGGAGTAACTATGACTCTCTTAAGGTAGCCAAATGCCTCGTCAACAGGCGAAAAAAATGGGCAAACTCGAGACGCTACCGGCAGGAGTACTGTGAAAGTCTATATATTGACAGATAATTGCGTATCGCTTCAGGTGAGCTGCTAGAGGAAGCTTGAAAATGTGACTGTGGTAAAACGGGGAACAAATGACTGGCGTAACTGTGACTCTCTTAAGGTACCCAAATGCCTCGCCAACAGGCGAAACACAGCGGCAAACTCGACAAGCTCCCGGCAGGAGTACCGTGAAAGTCTTTATGTCGACAGATAATGGCGTAGCGCTTCAGGTGAACTGGCCAGCCAGAGTAAGTTTGAAAATGTGACTGTGGCAAAACGGGGAGCAACTGACTGGGGTAACTATGACTCTCTTAAGGTAGCCAAATGCCTCGTCAACAGGCGAAATACATCGGCAAACTCGAGAAGCTACCGGCAGGAGTACTGTGAAAGTCTTTATGTCGACAGATAATGGCGTATCGCTTCAGGTGAACTGGCCAGCCACAGTAAGCTTGAAAATGTGACTGTGGCAAAACTTGGAGCAACTGACTGGAGTAACTATGACTCTCTTAAGGTAGCCAAATGCCTCGTCAACAGGCGAAAAAAATGGGCAAACTCGAGACGCTACCGGCAGGAGTACTGTGAAAGTCTATATATTGACAGATAATTGCGTATCGCTTCAGGTGAGCTGCTAGAGGAAGCTTGAAAATGTGACTGTGGTAAAACGGGACACAAGTGACTGGCGTAACTGTGACTCTCTTAAGGTACCCAAATGCCTCGCCAACAGGCGAAACACAGCGGCAAACTCGACAAGCTCCCGGCAGGAGTACTGTGAAAGTCTTTATGTCGACAGATAATGGCGTATCGCTTCAGGTGAACTGGCCAGCCAGAGTAAGTTTGAAAATGTGACTGTGGCAAAACGGGGAGCAACTGACTGGGGTAACTATGACTCTCTTAAGGTAGCCAAATGCCTCGTCAACAGGCGAAATACATCGGCAAACTCGAGAAGCTACCGGCAGGAGTACTGTGAAAGTCTTTATGTCGACAGATAATGGCGTATCGCTTCAGGTGAACTGGCCAGCCACAGTAAGCTTGAAAATGTGACTGTGGCAAAACTTGGAGCAACTGACTGGAGTAACTATGACTCTCTTAAGGTAGCCAAATGCCTCGTCAACAGGCGAAAAAAATGGGCAAACTCGAGACGCTACCGGCAGGAGTACTGTGAAAGTCTATATATTGACAGATAATTGCGTATCGCTTCAGGTGAGCTGCTAGAGGAAGCTTGAAAATGTGACTGTGGTAAAACGGGGAACAAATGACTGGCGTAACTGTGACTCTCTTAAGGTACCCAAATGCCTCGCCAACAGGCGAAACACAGCGGCAAACTCGACAAGCTCCCGGCAGGAGTACCGTGAAAGTCTTTATGTCGACAGATAATGGCGTAGCGCTTCAGGTGAACTGGCCAGCCAGAGTAAGTTTGAAAATGTGACTGTGGCAAAACGGGGAGCAACTGACTGGGGTAACTATGACTCTCTTAAGGTAGCCAAATGCCTCGTCAACAGGCGAAATACATCGGCAAACTCGAGAAGCTACCGGCAGGAGTACTGTGAAAGTCTTTATGTCGACAGATAATGGCGTATCGCTTCAGGTGAACTGGCCAGCCACAGTAAGCTTGAAAATGTGACTGTGGCAAAACTTGGAGCAACTGACTGGAGTAACTATGACTCTCTTAAGGTAGCCAAATGCCTCGTCAACAGGCGAAAAAAATGGGCAAACTCGAGACGCTACCGGCAGGAGTACTGTGAAAGTCTATATATTGACAGATAATTGCGTATCGCTTCAGGTGAGCTGCTAGAGGAAGCTTGAAAATGTGACTGTGGTAAAACGGGGAACAAATGACTGGCGTAACTGTGACTCTCTTAAGGTACCCAAATGCCTCGCCAACAGGCGAAACACAGCGGCAAACTCGACAAGCTCCCGGCAGGAGTACCGTGAAAGTCTTTATGTCGACAGATAATGGCGTATCGCTTCAGGTGAACTGTCCAGCCACAGTATGCTTGAAAATGTGACTGTGGCAAAACTTGGAGCAACTGACTGGAGTAACTATGACTCTCTTAGGGTAGCCAAATGCCTCGTCAACAGGCGAAATACATCGGCAAACTCGAGACGCTACCGGCAGGAGTACTGTGAAAGTCTATATATTGACAGATAATTGCGTATCGCTTCAGGTGAGCTGCTAGAGGAAGCTTGAAAATGTGACTGTGGTAAAACGGGGAACAAATGACTGGCGTAACTGTGACTCTCTTAAGGTACCCAAATGCCTCGCCAACAGGCGAAACACAGCGGCAAACTCGACAAGCTCCCGGCAGGAGTACCGTGAAAGTCTTTATGTCGACAGATAATGGCGTAGCGCTTCAGGTGAACTGGCCAGCCAGAGTAAGTTTGAAAATGTGACTGTGGCAAAACGGGGAGCAACTGACTGGGGTAACTATGACTCTCTTAAGGTAGCCAAATGCCTCGTCAACAGGCGAAATACATCGGCAAACTCGAGAAGCTACCGGCAGGAGTACTGTGAAAGTCTTTATGTCGACAGATAATGGCGTATCGCTTCAGGTGAACTGTCCAGCCACAGTAAGCTTGAAAATGTGACTGTGGCAAAACTTGGAACAACTGACTGGAGTAACTATGACTCTCTTAAGGTAGCCAAATGCCTCGTCAACAGGCGAAAGAAATGGGCAAACTCGAGACGCTACCGGCAGGAGTACTGTGAAAGTCTATATATTGACAGATAATTGCGTATCGCTTCAGGTGAGCTGCTAGAGGAAGCTTGAAAATGTGACTGTGGTAAAACGGGGAACAAATGACTGGCGTAACTGTGACTCTCTTAAGGTACCCAAATGCCTCGCCAACAGGCGAAACACAGCGGCAAACTCGACAAGCTCCCGGCAGGAGTACCGTGAAAGTCTTTATGTCGACAGATAATGGCGTAACGCTTCAGGTGAACTGGCCAGCCAGAGTAAGTTTGAAAATGTGACTGTGGCAAAACGGGGAGCAACTGACTGGCGTAACTATGACTCTCTTAAGGTAGCCAAATGCCTCGTCAACAGGCGAAATACATCGGCAAACTCGAGAAGCTACCGGCAGGAGTACTGTGAAAGTCTTTATGTCGACAGATAATGGCGTATCGCTTCAGGTGAACTGGCCAGCCACAGTAAGCTTGAAAATGTGACTGTGGCAAAACTTGGAGCAACTGACTGGAGTAACTATGACTCTCTTAAGGTAGCCAAATGCCTCGTCAACAGGCGAAAGAAATGGGCAAACTCGAGACGCTACCGGCAGGAGTACTGTGAAAGTCTATATATTGACAGATAATTGCGTATCGCTTCAGGTGAGCTGCTAGAGGAAGCTTGAAAATGTGACTGTGGTAAAACGGGGAACAAATGACTGGCGTAACTGTGACTCTCTTAAGGTACCCAAATGCCTCGCCAACAGGCGAAACACAGCGGCAAACTCGACAAGCTCCCGGCAGGAGTACCGTGAAAGTCTTTATGTCGACAGATAATGGCGTAACGCTTCAGGTGAACTGGCCAGCCAGAGTAAGTTTGAAAATGTGACTGTGGCAAAACGGGGAGCAACTGACTGGGGTAACTATGACTCTCTTAAGGTAGCCAAATGCCTCGTCAACAGGCGAAATACATCGGCAAACTCGAGAAGCTACCGGCAGGAGTACTGTGAAAGTCTTTATGTCGACAGATAATGGCGTATCGCTTCAGGTGAACTGGCCAGCCACAGTAAGCTTGAAAATGTGACTGTGGCAAAACTTGGAGCAACTGACTGGAGTAACTATGACTCTCTTAAGGTAGCCAAATGCCTCGTCAACAGGCGAAAAAAATGGGCAAACTCGAGACGCTACCGGCAGGAGTACTGTGAAAGTCTATATATTGACAGATAATTGCGTATCGCTTCAGGTGAGCTGCTAGAGGAAGCTTGAAAATGTGACTGTGGTAAAACGGGGAACAAATGACTGGCGTAACTGTGACTCTCTTAAGGTACCCAAATGCCTCGCCAACAGGCGAAACACAGCGGCAAACTCGACAAGCTCCCGGCAGGAGTACTGTGAAAGTCTTTATGTCGACAGATAATGGCGTATCGCTTCAGGTGAACTGGCCAGCCAGAGTAAGTTTGAAAATGTGACTGTGGCAAAACGGGGAGCAACTGACTGGGGTAACTATGACTCTCTTAAGGTAGCCAAATGCCTCGTCAACAGGCGAAATACATCGGCAAACTCGAGAAGCTACCGGCAGGAGTACTGTGAAAGTCTTTATGTCGACAGATAATGGCGTATCGCTTCAGGTGAACTGGCCAGCCACAGTAAGCTTGAAAATGTGACTGTGGCAAAACTTGGAGCAACTGACTGGAGTAACTATGACTCTCTTAAGGTAGCCAAATGCCTCGTCAACAGGCGAAAAAAATGGGCAAACTCGAGACGCTACCGGCAGGAGTACTGTGAAAGTCTATATATTGACAGATAATTGCGTATCGCTTCAGGTGAGCTGCTAGAGGAAGCTTGAAAATGTGACTGTGGTAAAACGGGGAACAAATGACTGGCGTAACTGTGACTCTCTTAAGGTACCCAAATGCCTCGCCAACAGGCGAAACACAGCGGCAAACTCGACAAGCTCCCGGCAGGAGTACCGTGAAAGTCTTTATGTCGACAGATAATGGCGTATCGCTTCAGGTGAACTGTCCAGCCACAGTATGCTTGAAAATGTGACTGTGGCAAAACTTGGAGCAACTGACTGGAGTAACTATGACTCTCTTAGGGTAGCCAAATGCCTCGTCAACAGGCGAAATACATCGGCAAACTCGAGACGCTACCGGCAGGAGTACTGTGAAAGTCTATATATTGACAGATAATTGCGTATCGCTTCAGGTGAGCTGCTAGAGGAAGCTTGAAAATGTGACTGTGGTAAAACGGGGAACAAATGACTGGCGTAACTGTGACTCTCTTAAGGTACCCAAATGCCTCGCCAACAGGCGAAACACAGCGGCAAACTCGACAAGCTCCCGGCAGGAGTACCGTGAAAGTCTTTATGTCGACAGATAATGGCGTAGCGCTTCAGGTGAACTGGCCAGCCAGAGTAAGTTTGAAAATGTGACTGTGGCAAAACGGGGAGCAACTGACTGGGGTAACTATGACTCTCTTAAGGTAGCCAAATGCCTCGTCAACAGGCGAAATACATCGGCAAACTCGAGAAGCTACCGGCAGGAGTACTGTGAAAGTCTTTATGTCGACAGATAATGGCGTATCGCTTCAGGTGAACTGGCCAGCCACAGTAAGCTTGAAAATGTGACTGTGGCAAAACTTGGAGCAACTGACTGGAGTAACTATGACTCTCTTAAGGTAGCCAAATGCCTCGTCAACAGGCGAAAAAAATGGGCAAACTCGAGACGCTACCGGCAGGAGTACTGTGAAAGTCTATATATTGACAGATAATTGCGTATCGCTTCAGGTGAGCTGCTAGAGGAAGCTTGAAAATGTGACTGTGGTAAAACGGGGAACAAATGACTGGCGTAACTGTGACTCTCTTAAGGTACCCAAATGCCTCGCCAACAGGCGAAACACAGCGGCAAACTCGACAAGCTCCCGGCAGGAGTACCGTGAAAGTCTTTATGTCGACAGATAATGGCGTATCGCTTCAGGTGAACTGTCCAGCCACAGTATGCTTGAAAATGTGACTGTGGCAAAACTTGGAGCAACTGACTGGAGTAACTATGACTCTCTTAAGGTAGCCAAATGCCTCGTCAACAGGCGAAATACATCGGCAAACTCGAGACGCTACCGGCAGGAGTACTGTGAAAGTCTATATATTGACAGATAATTGCGTATCGCTTCAGGTGAGCTGCTAGAGGAAGCTTGAAAATGTGACTGTGGTAAAACGGGGAACAAATGACTGGCGTAACTGTGACTCTCTTAAGGTACCCAAATGCCTCGCCAACAGGCGAAACACAGCGGCAAACTCGACAAGCTCCCGGCAGGAGTACCGTGAAAGTCTTTATGTCGACAGATAATGGCGTAGCGCTTCAGGTGAACTGGCCAGCCAGAGTAAGTTTGAAAATGTGACTGTGGCAAAACGGGGAGCAACTGACTGGGGTAACTATGACTCTCTTAAGGTAGCCAAATGCCTCGTCAACAGGCGAAATACATCGGCAAACTCGAGAAGCTACCGGCAGGAGTACTGCGAAAGTCTTTATGTCGACAGATAATGGCGTATCGCTTCAGGTGAACTGTCCAGCCACAGTATGCTTGAAAATGTGACTGTGGCAAAACTTGGAGCAACTGACTGGAGTAACTATGACTCTCTTAAGGTAGCCAAATGCCTCGTCAACAGGCGAAATACATCGGCAAACTCGAGACGCTACCGGCAGGAGTACTGTGAAAGTCTATATATTGACAGATAATTGCGTATCGCTTCAGGTGAGCTGCTAGAGGAAGCTTGAAAATGTGACTGTGGTAAAACGGGGAACAAATGACTGGCGTAACTGTGACTCTCTTAAGGTACCCAAATGCCTCGCCAACAGGCGAAACACAGCGGCAAACTCGACAAGCTCCCGGCAGGAGTACCGTGAAAGTCTTTATGTCGACAGATAATGGCGTAGCGCTTCAGGTGAACTGGCCAGCCAGAGTAAGTTTGAAAATGTGACTGTGGCAAAACGGGGAGCAACTGACTGGGGTAACTATGACTCTCTTAAGGTAGCCAAATGCCTCGTCAACAGGCGAAATACATCGGCAAACTCGAGAAGCTACCGGCAGGAGTACTGCGAAAGTCTTTATGTCGACAGATAATGGCGTAGCGCTTCAGGTGAACTGGCCAGCCACAGTAAGCTTGAAAATGTGACTGTGGCAAAACTTGGAGCAACTGACTGGAGTAACTATGACTCTCTTAAGGTAGCCAAATGCCTCGTCAACAGGCGAAAAAAATGGGCAAACTCGAGACGCTACCGGCAGGAGTACTGTGAAAGTCTATATATTGACAGATAATTGCGTATCGCTTCAGGTGAGCTGCTAGAGGAAGCTTGAAAATGTGACTGTGGTAAAACGGGGAACAAATGACTGGCGTAACTGTGACTCTCTTAAGGTACCCAAATGCCTCGCCAACAGGCGAAACACAGCGGCAAACTCGACAAGCTCCCGGCAGGAGTACTGTGAAAGTCTTTATGTCGACAGATAATGGCGTATCGCTTCAGGTGAACTGGCCAGCCAGAGTAAGTTTGAAAATGTGACTGTGGCAAAACGGGGAGCAACTGACTGGGGTAACTATGACTCTCTTAAGGTAGCCAAATGCCTCGTCAACAGGCGAAATACATCGGCAAACTCGAGAAGCTACCGGCAGGAGTACTGTGAAAGTCTTTATGTCGACAGATAATGGCGTATCGCTTCAGGTGAACTGGCCAGCCACAGTAAGCTTGAAAATGTGACTGTGGCAAAACTTGGAGCAACTGACTGGAGTAACTATGACTCTCTTAAGGTAGCCAAATGCCTCGTCAACAGGCGAAAAAAATGGGCAAACTCGAGACGCTACCGGCAGGAGTACTGTGAAAGTCTATATATTGACAGATAATTGCGTATCGCTTCAGGTGAGCTGCTAGAGGAAGCTTGAAAATGTGACTGTGGTAAAACGGGGAACAAATGACTGGCGTAACTGTGACTCTCTTAAGGTACCCAAATGCCTCGCCAACAGGCGAAACACAGCGGCAAACTCGACAAGCTCCCGGCAGGAGTACCGTGAAAGTCTTTATGTCGACAGATAATGGCGTATCGCTTCAGGTGAACTGTCCAGCCACAGTATGCTTGAAAATGTGACTGTGGCAAAACTTGGAGCAACTGACTGGAGTAACTATGACTCTCTTAAGGTAGCCAAATGCCTCGTCAACAGGCGAAATACATCGGCAAACTCGAGACGCTACCGGCAGGAGTACTGTGAAAGTCTATATATTGACAGATAATTGCGTATCGCTTCAGGTGAGCTGCTAGAGGAAGCTTGAAAATGTGACTGTGGTAAAACGGGGAACAAATGACTGGCGTAACTGTGACTCTCTTAAGGTACCCAAATGCCTCGCCAACAGGCGAAACACAGCGGCAAACTCGACAAGCTCCCGGCAGGAGTACCGTGAAAGTCTTTATGTCGACAGATAATGGCGTAGCGCTTCAGGTGAACTGGCCAGCCAGAGTAAGTTTGAAAATGTGACTGTGGCAAAACGGGGAGCAACTGACTGGGGTAACTATGACTCTCTTAAGGTAGCCAAATGCCTCGTCAACAGGCGAAATACATCGGCAAACTCGAGAAGCTACCGGCAGGAGTACTGCGAAAGTCTTTATGTCGACAGATAATGGCGTATCGCTTCAGGTGAACTGTCCAGCCACAGTATGCTTGAAAATGTGACTGTGGCAAAACTTGGAGCAACTGACTGGAGTAACTATGACTCTCTTAAGGTAGCCAAATGCCTCGTCAACAGGCGAAATACATCGGCAAACTCGAGACGCTACCGGCAGGAGTACTGTGAAAGTCTATATATTGACAGATAATTGCGTATCGCTTCAGGTGAGCTGCTAGAGGAAGCTTGAAAATGTGACTGTGGTAAAACGGGGAACAAATGACTGGCGTAACTGTGACTCTCTTAAGGTACCCAAATGCCTCGCCAACAGGCGAAACACAGCGGCAAACTCGACAAGCTCCCGGCAGGAGTACCGTGAAAGTCTTTATGTCGACAGATAATGGCGTAGCGCTTCAGGTGAACTGGCCAGCCAGAGTAAGTTTGAAAATGTGACTGTGGCAAAACGGGGAGCAACTGACTGGGGTAACTATGACTCTCTTAAGGTAGCCAAATGCCTCGTCAACAGGCGAAATACATCGGCAAACTCGAGAAGCTACCGGCAGGAGTACTGCGAAAGTCTTTATGTCGACAGATAATGGCGTATCGCTTCAGGTGAACTGGCCAGCCACAGTAAGCTTGAAAATGTGACTGTGGCAAAACTTGGAGCAACTGACTGGAGTAACTATGACTCTCTTAAGGTAGCCAAATGCCTCGTCAACAGGCGAAAAAAATGGGCAAACTCGAGACGCTACCGGCAGGAGTACTGTGAAAGTCTATATATTGACAGATAATTGCGTATCGCTTCAGGTGAGCTGCTAGAGGAAGCTTGAAAATGTGACTGTGGTAAAACGGGGAACAAATGACTGGCGTAACTGTGACTCTCTTAAGGTACCCAAATGCCTCGCCAACAGGCGAAACACAGCGGCAAACTCGACAAGCTCCCGGCAGGAGTACTGTGAAAGTCTTTATGTCGACAGATAATGGCGTATCGCTTCAGGTGAACTGGCCAGCCAGAGTAAGTTTGAAAATGTGACTGTGGCAAAACGGGGAGCAACTGACTGGGGTAACTATGACTCTCTTAAGGTAGCCAAATGCCTCGTCAACAGGCGAAATACATCGGCAAACTCGAGAAGCTACCGGCAGGAGTACTGTGAAAGTCTTTATGTCGACAGATAATGGCGTATCGCTTCAGGTGAACTGGCCAGCCACAGTAAGCTTGAAAATGTGACTGTGGCAAAACTTGGAGCAACTGACTGGAGTAACTATGACTCTCTTAAGGTAGCCAAATGCCTCGTCAACAGGCGAAAAAAATGGGCAAACTCGAGACGCTACCGGCAGGAGTACTGTGAAAGTCTATATATTGACAGATAATTGCGTATCGCTTCAGGTGAGCTGCTAGAGGAAGCTTGAAAATGTGACTGTGGTAAAACGGGGAACAAATGACTGGCGTAACTGTGACTCTCTTAAGGTACCCAAATGCCTCGCCAACAGGCGAAACACAGCGGCAAACTCGACAAGCTCCCGGCAGGAGTACCGTGAAAGTCTTTATGTCGACAGATAATGGCGTATCGCTTCAGGTGAACTGTCCAGCCACAGTATGCTTGAAAATGTGACTGTGGCAAAACTTGGAGCAACTGACTGGAGTAACTATGACTCTCTTAGGGTAGCCAAATGCCTCGTCAACAGGCGAAATACATCGGCAAACTCGAGACGCTACCGGCAGGAGTACTGTGAAAGTCTATATATTGACAGATAATTGCGTATCGCTTCAGGTGAGCTGCTAGAGGAAGCTTGAAAATGTGACTGTGGTAAAACGGGGAACAAATGACTGGCGTAACTGTGACTCTCTTAAGGTACCCAAATGCCTCGCCAACAGGCGAAACACAGCGGCAAACTCGACAAGCTCCCGGCAGGAGTACCGTGAAAGTCTTTATGTCGACAGATAATGGCGTAGCGCTTCAGGTGAACTGGCCAGCCAGAGTAAGTTTGAAAATGTGACTGTGGCAAAACGGGGAGCAACTGACTGGGGTAACTATGACTCTCTTAAGGTAGCCAAATGCCTCGTCAACAGGCGAAATACATCGGCAAACTCGAGAAGCTACCGGCAGGAGTACTGTGAAAGTCTTTATGTCGACAGATAATGGCGTATCGCTTCAGGTGAACTGGCCAGCCACAGTAAGCTTGAAAATGTGACTGTGGCAAAACTTGGAGCAACTGACTGGAGTAACTATGACTCTCTTAAGGTAGCCAAATGCCTCGTCAACAGGCGAAAAAAATGGGCAAACTCGAGACGCTACCGGCAGGAGTACTGTGAAAGTCTATATATTGACAGATAATTGCGTATCGCTTCAGGTGAGCTGCTAGAGGAAGCTTGAAAATGTGACTGTGGTAAAACGGGGAACAAATGACTGGCGTAACTGTGACTCTCTTAAGGTACCCAAATGCCTCGCCAACAGGCGAAACACAGCGGCAAACTCGACAAGCTCCCGGCAGGAGTACCGTGAAAGTCTTTATGTCGACAGATAATGGCGTATCGCTTCAGGTGAACTGTCCAGCCACAGTATGCTTGAAAATGTGACTGTGGCAAAACTTGGAGCAACTGACTGGAGTAACTATGACTCTCTTAAGGTAGCCAAATGCCTCGTCAACAGGCGAAATACATCGGCAAACTCGAGACGCTACCGGCAGGAGTACTGTGAAAGTCTATATATTGACAGATAATTGCGTATCGCTTCAGGTGAGCTGCTAGAGGAAGCTTGAAAATGTGACTGTGGTAAAACGGGGAACAAATGACTGGCGTAACTGTGACTCTCTTAAGGTACCCAAATGCCTCGCCAACAGGCGAAACACAGCGGCAAACTCGACAAGCTCCCGGCAGGAGTACCGTGAAAGTCTTTATGTCGACAGATAATGGCGTAGCGCTTCAGGTGAACTGGCCAGCCAGAGTAAGTTTGAAAATGTGACTGTGGCAAAACGGGGAGCAACTGACTGGGGTAACTATGACTCTCTTAAGGTAGCCAAATGCCTCGTCAACAGGCGAAATACATCGGCAAACTCGAGAAGCTACCGGCAGGAGTACTGCGAAAGTCTTTATGTCGACAGATAATGGCGTATCGCTTCAGGTGAACTGGCCAGCCACAGTAAGCTTGAAAATGTGACTGTGGCAAAACTTGGAGCAACTGACTGGAGTAACTATGACTCTCTTAAGGTAGCCAAATGCCTCGTCAACAGGCGAAAAAAATGGGCGAACTCGAGACGCTACCGGCAGGAGTACTGTGAAAGTCTATATATTGACAGATAATTGCGTATCGCTTCAGGTGAGCTGCTAGAGGAAGCTTGAAAATGTGACTGTGGTAAAACGGGGAACAAATGACTGGCGTAACTGTGACTCTCTTAAGGTACCCAAATGCCTCGCCAACAGGCGAAACACAGCGGCAAACTCGACAAGCTCCCGGCAGGAGTACCGTGAAAGTCTTTATGTCGACAGATAATGGCGTATCGCTTCAGGTGAACTGGCCAGCCACAGTAAGCTTGAAAATGTGACTGTGGCAAAACTTGGAGCAACTGACTGGAGTAACTATGACTCTCTTAAGGTAGCCAAATGCCTCGTCAACAGGCGAAAAAAATGGGCAAACTCGAGACGCTACCGGCAGGAGTACTGTGAAAGTCTATATATTGACAGATAATTGCGTATCGCTTCAGGTGAGCTGCTAGAGGAAGCTTGAAAATGTGACTGTGGTAAAACGGGGAACAAATGACTGGCGTAACTGTGACTCTCTTAAGGTACCCAAATGCCTCGCCAACAGGCGAAACACAGCGGCAAACTCGACAAGCTCCCGGCAGGAGTACCGTGAAAGTCTTTATGTCGACAGATAATGGCGTATCGCTTCAGGTGAACTGTCCAGCCACAGTATGCTTGAAAATGTGACTGTGGCAAAACTTGGAGCAACTGACTGGAGTAACTATGACTCTCTTAAGGTAGCCAAATGCCTCGTCAACAGGCGAAATACATCGGCAAACTCGAGACGCTACCGGCAGGAGTACTGTGAAAGTCTATATATTGACAGATAATTGCGTATCGCTTCAGGTGAGCTGCTAGAGGAAGCTTGAAAATGTGACTGTGGTAAAACGGGGAACAAATGACTGGCGTAACTGTGACTCTCTTAAGGTACCCAAATGCCTCGCCAACAGGCGAAACACAGCGGCAAACTCGACAAGCTCCCGGCAGGAGTACCGTGAAAGTCTTTATGTCGACAGATAATGGCGTAGCGCTTCAGGTGAACTGGCCAGCCAGAGTAAGTTTGAAAATGTGACTGTGGCAAAACGGGGAGCAACTGACTGGGGTAACTATGACTCTCTTAAGGTAGCCAAATGCCTCGTCAACAGGCGAAATACATCGGCAAACTCGAGAAGCTACCGGCAGGAGTACTGCGAAAGTCTTTATGTCGACAGATAATGGCGTATCGCTTCAGGTGAACTGGCCAGCCACAGTAAGCTTGAAAATGTGACTGTGGCAAAACTTGGAGCAACTGACTGGAGTAACTATGACTCTCTTAAGGTAGCCAAATGCCTCGTCAACAGGCGAAAAAAATGGGCAAACTCGAGACGCTACCGGCAGGAGTACTGTGAAAGTCTATATATTGACAGATAATTGCGTATCGCTTCAGGTGAGCTGCTAGAGGAAGCTTGAAAATGTGACTGTGGTAAAACGGGGAACAAATGACTGGCGTAACTGTGACTCTCTTAAGGTACCCAAATGCCTCGCCAACAGGCGAAACACAGCGGCAAACTCGACAAGCTCCCGGCAGGAGTACCGTGAAAGTCTTTATGTCGACAGATAATGGCGTATCGCTTCAGGTGAACTGGCCAGCCACAGTAAGCTTGAAAATGTGACTGTGGCAAAACTTGGAGCAACTGACTGGAGTAACTATGACTCTCTTAAGGTAGCCAAATGCCTCGTCAACAGGCGAAAAAAATGGGCAAACTCGAGACGCTACCGGCAGGAGTACTGTGAAAGTCTATATATTGACAGATAATTGCGTATCGCTTCAGGTGAGCTGCTAGAGGAAGCTTGAAAATGTGACTGTGGTAAAACGGGGAACAAATGACTGGCGTAACTGTGACTCTCTTAAGGTACCCAAATGCCTCGCCAACAGGCGAAACACAGCGGCAAACTCGACAAGCTCCCGGCAGGAGTACCGTGAAAGTCTTTATGTCGACAGATAATGGCGTATCGCTTCAGGTGAACTGTCCAGCCACAGTATGCTTGAAAATGTGACTGTGGCAAAACTTGGAGCAACTGACTGGAGTAACTATGACTCTCTTAGGGTAGCCAAATGCCTCGTCAACAGGCGAAATACATCGGCAAACTCGAGACGCTACCGGCAGGAGTACTGTGAAAGTCTATATATTGACAGATAATTGCGTATCGCTTCAGGTGAGCTGCTAGAGGAAGCTTGAAAATGTGACTGTGGTAAAACGGGGAACAAATGACTGGCGTAACTGTGACTCTCTTAAGGTACCCAAATGCCTCGCCAACAGGCGAAACACAGCGGCAAACTCGACAAGCTCCCGGCAGGAGTACCGTGAAAGTCTTTATGTCGACAGATAATGGCGTAACGCTTCAGGTGAACTGGCCAGCCAGAGTAAGTTTGAAAATGTGACTGTGGCAAAACGGGGAGCAACTGACTGGGGTAACTATGACTCTCTTAAGGTAGCCAAATGCCTCGTCAACAGGCGAAATACATCGGCAAACTCGAGAAGCTACCGGCAGGAGTACTGTGAAAGTCTTTATGTCGACAGATAATGGCGTATCGCTTCAGGTGAACTGGCCAGCCACAGTAAGCTTGAAAATGTGACTGTGGCAAAACTTGGAGCAACTGACTGGAGTAACTATGACTCTCTTAAGGTAGCCAAATGCCTCGTCAACAGGCGAAAAAAATGGGCAAACTCGAGACGCTACCGGCAGGAGTACTGTGAAAGTCTATATATTGACAGATAATTGCGTATCGCTTCAGGTGAGCTGCTAGAGGAAGCTTGAAAATGTGACTGTGGTAAAACGGGGAACAAATGACTGGCGTAACTGTGACTCTCTTAAGGTACCCAAATGCCTCGCCAACAGGCGAAACACAGCGGCAAACTCGACAAGCTCCCGGCAGGAGTACTGTGAAAGTCTTTATGTCGACAGATAATGGCGTATCGCTTCAGGTGAACTGGCCAGCCAGAGTAAGTTTGAAAATGTGACTGTGGCAAAACGGGGAGCAACTGACTGGGGTAACTATGACTCTCTTAAGGTAGCCAAATGCCTCGTCAACAGGCGAAATACATCGGCAAACTCGAGAAGCTACCGGCAGGAGTACTGTGAAAGTCTTTATGTCGACAGATAATGGCGTATCGCTTCAGGTGAACTGGCCAGCCACAGTAAGCTTGAAAATGTGACTGTGGCAAAACTTGGAGCAACTGACTGGAGTAACTATGACTCTCTTAAGGTAGCCAAATGCCTCGTCAACAGGCGAAAAAAATGGGCAAACTCGAGACGCTACCGGCAGGAGTACTGTGAAAGTCTATATATTGACAGATAATTGCGTATCGCTTCAGGTGAGCTGCTAGAGGAAGCTTGAAAATGTGACTGTGGTAAAACGGGGAACAAATGACTGGCGTAACTGTGACTCTCTTAAGGTACCCAAATGCCTCGCCAACAGGCGAAACACAGCGGCAAACTCGACAAGCTCCCGGCAGGAGTACCGTGAAAGTCTTTATGTCGACAGATAATGGCGTATCGCTTCAGGTGAACTGTCCAGCCACAGTATGCTTGAAAATGTGACTGTGGCAAAACTTGGAGCAACTGACTGGAGTAACTATGACTCTCTTAGGGTAGCCAAATGCCTCGTCAACAGGCGAAATACATCGGCAAACTCGAGACGCTACCGGCAGGAGTACTGTGAAAGTCTATATATTGACAGATAATTGAGTATCGCTTCAGGTGAGCTGCTAGAGGAAGCTTGAAAATGTGACTGTGGTAAAACGGGGAACAAATGACTGGCGTAACTGTGACTCTCTTAAGGTACCCAAATGCCTCGCCAACAGGCGAAACACAGCGGCAAACTCGACAAGCTCCCGGCAGGAGTACCGTGAAAGTCTTTATGTCGACAGATAATGGCGTAGCGCTTCAGGTGAACTGGCCAGCCAGAGTAAGTTTGAAAATGTGACTGTGGCAAAACGGGGAGCAACTGACTGGGGTAACTATGACTCTCTTAAGGTAGCCAAATGCCTCGTCAACAGGCGAAATACATCGGCAAACTCGAGAAGCTACCGGCAGGAGTACTGTGAAAGTCTTTATGTCGACAGATAATGGCGTATCGCTTCAGGTGAACTGGCCAGCCACAGTAAGCTTGAAAATGTGACTGTGGCAAAACTTGGAGCAACTGACTGGAGTAACTATGACTCTCTTAAGGTAGCCAAATGCCTCGTCAACAGGCGAAAAAAATGGGCAAACTCGAGACGCTACCGGCAGGAGTACTGTGAAAGTCTATATATTGACAGATAATTGCGTATCGCTTCAGGTGAGCTGCTAGAGGAAGCTTGAAAATGTGACTGTGGTAAAACGGGGAACAAATGACTGGCGTAACTGTGACTCTCTTAAGGTACCCAAATGCCTCGCCAACAGGCGAAACACAGCGGCAAACTCGACAAGCTCCCGGCAGGAGTACCGTGAAAGTCTTTATGTCGACAGATAATGGCGTATCGCTTCAGGTGAACTGTCCAGCCACAGTATGCTTGAAAATGTGACTGTGGCAAAACTTGGAGCAACTGACTGGAGTAACTATGACTCTCTTAAGGTAGCCAAATGCCTCGTCAACAGGCGAAATACATCGGCAAACTCGAGACGCTACCGGCAGGAGTACTGTGAAAGTCTATATATTGACAGATAATTGCGTATCGCTTCAGGTGAGCTGCTAGAGGAAGCTTGAAAATGTGACTGTGGTAAAACGGGGAACAAATGACTGGCGTAACTGTGACTCTCTTAAGGTACCCAAATGCCTCGCCAACAGGCGAAACACAGCGGCAAACTCGACAAGCTCCCGGCAGGAGTACCGTGAAAGTCTTTATGTCGACAGATAATGGCGTAGCGCTTCAGGTGAACTGGCCAGCCAGAGTAAGTTTGAAAATGTGACTGTGGCAAAACGGGGAGCAACTGACTGGGGTAACTATGACTCTCTTAAGGTAGCCAAATGCCTCGTCAACAGGCGAAATACATCGGCAAACTCGAGAAGCTACCGGCAGGAGTACTGCGAAAGTCTTTATGTCGACAGATAATGGCGTATCGCTTCAGGTGAACTGGCCAGCCACAGTAAGCTTGAAAATGTGACTGTGGCAAAACTTGGAGCAACTGACTGGAGTAACTATGACTCTCTTAAGGTAGCCAAATGCCTCGTCAACAGGCGAAAAAAATGGGCAAACTCGAGACGCTACCGGCAGGAGTACTGTGAAAGTCTATATATTGACAGATAATTGCGTATCGCTTCAGGTGAGCTGCTAGAGGAAGCTTGAAAATGTGACTGTGGTAAAACGGGGAACAAATGACTGGCGTAACTGTGACTCTCTTAAGGTACCCAAATGCCTCGCCAACAGGCGAAACACAGCGGCAAACTCGACAAGCTCCCGGCAGGAGTACCGTGAAAGTCTTTATGTCGACAGATAATGGCGTATCGCTTCAGGTGAACTGTCCAGCCACAGTATGCTTGAAAATGTGACTGTGGCAAAACTTGGAGCAACTGACTGGAGTAACTATGACTCTCTTAGGGTAGCCAAATGCCTCGTCAACAGGCGAAATACATCGGCAAACTCGAGACGCTACCGGCAGGAGTACTGTGAAAGTCTATATATTGACAGATAATTGCGTATCGCTTCAGGTGAGCTGCTAGAGGAAGCTTGAAAATGTGACTGTGGTAAAACGGGGAACAAATGACTGGCGTAACTGTGACTCTCTTAAGGTACCCAAATGCCTCGCCAACAGGCGAAACACAGCGGCAAACTCGACAAGCTCCCGGCAGGAGTACCGTGAAAGTCTTTATGTCGACAGATAATGGCGTATCGCTTCAGGTGAACTGTCCAGCCACAGTATGCTTGAAAATGTGACTGTGGCAAAACTTGGAGCAACTGACTGGAGTAACTATGACTCTCTTAGGGTAGCCAAATGCCTCGTCAACAGGCGAAATACATCGGCAAACTCGAGACGCTACCGGCAGGAGTACTGTGAAAGTCTATATATTGACAGATAATTGCGTATCGCTTCAGGTGAGCTGCTAGAGGAAGCTTGAAAATGTGACTGTGGTAAAACGGGGAACAAATGACTGGCGTAACTGTGACTCTCTTAAGGTACCCAAATGCCTCGCCAACAGGCGAAACACAGCGGCAAACTCGACAAGCTCCCGGCAGGAGTACCGTGAAAGTCTTTATGTCGACAGATAATGGCGTAGCGCTTCAGGTGAACTGGCCAGCCAGAGTAAGTTTGAAAATGTGACTGTGGCAAAACGGGGAGCAACTGACTGGGGTAACTATGACTCTCTTAAGGTAGCCAAATGCCTCGTCAACAGGCGAAATACATCGGCAAACTCGAGAAGCTACCGGCAGGAGTACTGTGAAAGTCTTTATGTCGACAGATAATGGCGTATCGCTTCAGGTGAACTGTCCAGCCACAGTAAGCTTGAAAATGTGACTGTGGCAAAACTTGGAACAACTGACTGGAGTAACTATGACTCTCTTAAGGTAGCCAAATGCCTCGTCAACAGGCGAAAGAAATGGGCAAACTCGAGACGCTACCGGCAGGAGTACTGTGAAAGTCTATATATTGACAGATAATTGCGTATCGCTTCAGGTGAGCTGCTAGAGGAAGCTTGAAAATGTGACTGTGGTAAAACGGGGAACAAATGACTGGCGTAACTGTGACTCTCTTAAGGTACCCAAATGCCTCGCCAACAGGCGAAACACAGCGGCAAACTCGACAAGCTCCCGGCAGGAGTACCGTGAAAGTCTTTATGTCGACAGATAATGGCGTAACGCTTCAGGTGAACTGGCCAGCCAGAGTAAGTTTGAAAATGTGACTGTGGCAAAACGGGGAGCAACTGACTGGGGTAACTATGACTCTCTTAAGGTAGCCAAATGCCTCGTCAACAGGCGAAATACATCGGCAAACTCGAGAAGCTACCGGCAGGAGTACTGTGAAAGTCTTTATGTCGACAGATAATGGCGTATCGCTTCAGGTGAACTGGCCAGCCACAGTAAGCTTGAAAATGTGACTGTGGCAAAACTTGGAGCAACTGACTGGAGTAACTATGACTCTCTTAAGGTAGCCAAATGCCTCGTCAACAGGCGAAAGAAATGGGCAAACTCGAGACGCTACCGGCAGGAGTACTGTGAAAGTCTATATATTGACAGATAATTGCGTATCGCTTCAGGTGAGCTGCTAGAGGAAGCTTGAAAATGTGACTGTGGTAAAACGGGGAACAAATGACTGGCGTAACTGTGACTCTCTTAAGGTACCCAAATGCCTCGCCAACAGGCGAAACACAGCGGCAAACTCGACAAGCTCCCGGCAGGAGTACCGTGAAAGTCTTTATGTCGACAGATAATGGCGTAACGCTTCAGGTGAACTGGCCAGCCAGAGTAAGTTTGAAAATGTGACTGTGGCAAAACGGGGAGCAACTGACTGGGGTAACTATGACTCTCTTAAGGTAGCCAAATGCCTCGTCAACAGGCGAAATACATCGGCAAACTCGAGAAGCTACCTGCAGGAGTACTGTGAAAGTCTTTATGTCGACAGATAATGGCGTATCGCTTCAGGTGAACTGGCCAGCCACAGTAAGCTTGAAAATGTGACTGTGGCAAAACTTGGAGCAACTGACTGGAGTAACTATGACTCTCTTAAGGTAGCCAAATGCCTCGTCAACAGGCGAAAAAAATGGGCAAACTCGAGACGCTACCGGCAGGAGTACTGTGAAAGTCTATATATTGACAGATAATTGCGTATCGCTTCAGGTGAGCTGCTAGAGGAAGCTTGAAAATGTGACTGTGGTAAAACGGGGAACAAATGACTGGCGTAACTGTGACTCTCTTAAGGTACCCAAATGCCTCGCCAACAGGCGAAACACAGCGGCAAACTCGACAAGCTCCCGGCAGGAGTACTGTGAAAGTCTTTATGTCGACAGATAATGGCGTATCGCTTCAGGTGAACTGGCCAGCCAGAGTAAGTTTGAAAATGTGACTGTGGCAAAACGGGGAGCAACTGACTGGGGTAACTATGACTCTCTTAAGGTAGCCAAATGCCTCGTCAACAGGCGAAATACATCGGCAAACTCGAGAAGCTACCGGCAGGAGTACTGTGAAAGTCTTTATGTCGACAGATAATGGCGTATCGCTTCAGGTGAACTGGCCAGCCACAGTAAGCTTGAAAATGTGACTGTGGCAAAACTTGGAGCAACTGACTGGAGTAACTATGACTCTCTTAAGGTAGCCAAATGCCTCGTCAACAGGCGAAAAAAATGGGCAAACTCGAGACGCTACCGGCAGGAGTACTGTGAAAGTCTATATATTGACAGATAATTGCGTATCGCTTCAGGTGAGCTGCTAGAGGAAGCTTGAAAATGTGACTGTGGTAAAACGGGGAACAAATGACTGGCGTAACTGTGACTCTCTTAAGGTACCCAAATGCCTCGCCAACAGGCGAAACACAGCGGCAAACTCGACAAGCTCCCGGCAGGAGTACCGTGAAAGTCTTTATGTCGACAGATAATGGCGTATCGCTTCAGGTGAACTGTCCAGCCACAGTATGCTTGAAAATGTGACTGTGGCAAAACTTGGAGCAACTGACTGGAGTAACTATGACTCTCTTAGGGTAGCCAAATGCCTCGTCAACAGGCGAAATACATCGGCAAACTCGAGACGCTACCGGCAGGAGTACTGTGAAAGTCTATATATTGACAGATAATTGCGTATCGCTTCAGGTGAGCTGCTAGAGGAAGCTTGAAAATGTGACTGTGGTAAAACGGGGAACAAATGACTGGCGTAACTGTGACTCTCTTAAGGTACCCAAATGCCTCGCCAACAGGCGAAACACAGCGGCAAACTCGACAAGCTCCCGGCAGGAGTACCGTGAAAGTCTTTATGTCGACAGATAATGGCGTAGCGCTTCAGGTGAACTGGCCAGCCAGAGTAAGTTTGAAAATGTGACTGTGGCAAAACGGGGAGCAACTGACTGGGGTAACTATGACTCTCTTAAGGTAGCCAAATGCCTCGTCAACAGGCGAAATACATCGGCAAACTCGAGAAGCTACCGGCAGGAGTACTGGGAAAGTCTTTATGTCGACAGATAATGGCGTATCGCTTCAGGTGAACTGGCCAGCCACAGTAAGCTTGAAAATGTGACTGTGGCAAAACTTGGAGCAACTGACTGGAGTAACTATGACTCTCTTAAGGTAGCCAAATGCCTCGTCAACAGGCGAAAAAAATGGGCAAACTCGAGACGCTACCGGCAGGAGTACTGTGAAAGTCTATATATTGACAGATAATTGCGTATCGCTTCAGGTGAGCTGCTAGAGGAAGCTTGAAAATGTGACTGTGGTAAAACGGGGAACAAATGACTGGCGTAACTGTGACTCTCTTAAGGTACCCAAATGCCTCGCCAACAGGCGAAACACAGCGGCAAACTCGACAAGCTCCCGGCAGGAGTACCGTGAAAGTCTTTATGTCGACAGATAATGGCGTATCGCTTCAGGTGAACTGTCCAGCCACAGTATGCTTGAAAATGTGACTGTGGCAAAACTTGGAGCAACTGACTGGAGTAACTATGACTCTCTTAAGGTAGCCAAATGCCTCGTCAACAGGCGAAATACATCGGCAAACTCGAGACGCTACCGGCAGGAGTACTGTGAAAGTCTATATATTGACAGATAATTGCGTATCGCTTCAGGTGAGCTGCTAGAGGAAGCTTGAAAATGTGACTGTGGTAAAACGGGGAACAAATGACTGGCGTAACTGTGACTCTCTTAAGGTACCCAAATGCCTCGCCAACAGGCGAAACACAGCGGCAAACTCGACAAGCTCCCGGCAGGAGTACCGTGAAAGTCTTTATGTCGACAGATAATGGCGTAGCGCTTCAGGTGAACTGGCCAGCCAGAGTAAGTTTGAAAATGTGACTGTGGCAAAACGGGGAGCAACTGACTGGGGTAACTATGACTCTCTTAAGGTAGCCAAATGCCTCGTCAACAGGCGAAATACATCGGCAAACTCGAGAAGCTACCGGCAGGAGTACTGCGAAAGTCTTTATGTCGACAGATAATGGCGTATCGCTTCAGGTGAACTGGCCAGCCACAGTAAGCTTGAAAATGTGACTGTGGCAAAACTTGGAGCAACTGACTGGAGTAACTATGACTCTCTTAAGGTAGCCAAATGCCTCGTCAACAGGCGAAAAAAATGGGCAAACTCGAGACGCTACCGGCAGGAGTACTGTGAAAGTCTATATATTGACAGATAATTGCGTATCGCTTCAGGTGAGCTGCTAGAGGAAGCTTGAAAATGTGACTGTGGTAAAACGGGGAACAAATGACTGGCGTAACTGTGACTCTCTTAAGGTACCCAAATGCCTCGCCAACAGGCGAAACACAGCGGCAAACTCGACAAGCTCCCGGCAGGAGTACTGTGAAAGTCTTTATGTCGACAGATAATGGCGTATCGCTTCAGGTGAACTGGCCAGCCAGAGTAAGTTTGAAAATGTGACTGTGGCAAAACGGGGAGCAACTGACTGGGGTAACTATGACTCTCTTAAGGTAGCCAAATGCCTCGTCAACAGGCGAAATACATCGGCAAACTCGAGAAGCTACCGGCAGGAGTACTGTGAAAGTCTTTATGTCGACAGATAATGGCGTATCGCTTCAGGTGAACTGGCCAGCCACAGTAAGCTTGAAAATGTGACTGTGGCAAAACTTGGAGCAACTGACTGGAGTAACTATGACTCTCTTAAGGTAGCCAAATGCCTCGTCAACAGGCGAAAAAAATGGGCAAACTCGAGACGCTACCGGCAGGAGTACTGTGAAAGTCTATATATTGACAGATAATTGCGTATCGCTTCAGGTGAGCTGCTAGAGGAAGCTTGAAAATGTGACTGTGGTAAAACGGGGAACAAATGACTGGCGTAACTGTGACTCTCTTAAGGTACCCAAATGCCTCGCCAACAGGCGAAACACAGCGGCAAACTCGACAAGCTCCCGGCAGGAGTACCGTGAAAGTCTTTATGTCGACAGATAATGGCGTATCGCTTCAGGTGAACTGTCCAGCCACAGTATGCTTGAAAATGTGACTGTGGCAAAACTTGGAGCAACTGACTGGAGTAACTATGACTCTCTTAGGGTAGCCAAATGCCTCGTCAACAGGCGAAATACATCGGCAAACTCGAGACGCTACCGGCAGGAGTACTGTGAAAGTCTATATATTGACAGATAATTGCGTATCGCTTCAGGTGAGCTGCTAGAGGAAGCTTGAAAATGTGACTGTGGTAAAACGGGGAACAAATGACTGGCGTAACTGTGACTCTCTTAAGGTACCCAAATGCCTCGCCAACAGGCGAAACACTGCGGCAAACTCGACAAGCTCCCGGCAGGAGTACCGTGAAAGTCTTTATGTCGACAGATAATGGCGTAGCGCTTCAGGTGAACTGGCCAGCCAGAGTAAGTTTGAAAATGTGACTGTGGCAAAACGGGGAGCAACTGACTGGGGTAACTATGACTCTCTTAAGGTAGCCAAATGCCTCGTCAACAGGCGAAATACATCGGCAAACTCGAGAAGCTACCGGCAGGAGTACTGTGAAAGTCTTTATGTCGACAGATAATGGCGTATCGCTTCAGGTGAACTGGCCAGCCACAGTAAGCTTGAAAATGTGACTGTGGCAAAACTTGGAGCAACTGACTGGAGTAACTATGACTCTCTTAAGGTAGCCAAATGCCTCGTCAACAGGCGAAAAAAATGGGCAAACTCGAGACGCTACCGGCAGGAGTACTGTGAAAGTCTATATATTGACAGATAATTGCGTATCGCTTCAGGTGAGCTGCTAGAGGAAGCTTGAAAATGTGACTGTGGTAAAACGGGGAACAAATGACTGGCGTAACTGTGACTCTCTTAAGGTACCCAAATGCCTCGCCAACAGGCGAAACACAGCGGCAAACTCGACAAGCTCCCGGCAGGAGTACCGTGAAAGTCTTTATGTCGACAGATAATGGCGTATCGCTTCAGGTGAACTGTCCAGCCACAGTATGCTTGAAAATGTGACTGTGGCAAAACTTGGAGCAACTGACTGGAGTAACTATGACTCTCTTAAGGTAGCCAAATGCCTCGTCAACAGGCGAAATACATCGGCAAACTCGAGACGCTACCGGCAGGAGTACTGTGAAAGTCTATATATTGACAGATAATTGCGTATCGCTTCAGGTGAGCTGCTAGAGGAAGCTTGAAAATGTGACTGTGGTAAAACGGGGAACAAATGACTGGCGTAACTGTGACTCTCTTAAGGTACCCAAATGCCTCGCCAACAGGCGAAACACAGCGGCAAACTCGACAAGCTCCCGGCAGGAGTACCGTGAAAGTCTTTATGTCGACAGATAATGGCGTAGCGCTTCAGGTGAACTGGCCAGCCAGAGTAAGTTTGAAAATGTGACTGTGGCAAAACGGGGAGCAACTGACTGGGGTAACTATGACTCTCTTAAGGTAGCCAAATGCCTCGTCAACAGGCGAAATACATCGGCAAACTCGAGAAGCTACCGGCAGGAGTACTGCGAAAGTCTTTATGTCGACAGATAATGGCGTATCGCTTCAGGTGAACTGGCCAGCCACAGTAAGCTTGAAAATGTGACTGTGGCAAAACTTGGAGCAACTGACTGGAGTAACTATGACTCTCTTAAGGTAGCCAAATGCCTCGTCAACAGGCGAAAAAAATGGGCAAACTCGAGACGCTACCGGCAGGAGTACTGTGAAAGTCTATATATTGACAGATAATTGCGTATCGCTTCAGGTGAGCTGCTAGAGGAAGCTTGAAAATGTGACTGTGGTAAAACGGGGAACAAATGACTGGCGTAACTGTGACTCTCTTAAGGTACCCAAATGCCTCGCCAACAGGCGAAACACAGCGGCAAACTCGACAAGCTCCCGGCAGGAGTACCGTGAAAGTCTTTATGTCGACAGATAATGGCGTATCGCTTCAGGTGAACTGGCCAGCCAGAGTAAGTTTGAAAATGTGACTGTGGTAAAACGGGGAACAAATGACTGGCGTAACTGTGACTCTCTTAAGGTACCCAAATGCCTCGCCAACAGGCGAAACACAGCGGCAAACTCGACAAGCTCCCGGCAGGAGTACCGTGAAAGTCTTTATGTCGACAGATAATGGCGTAACGCTTCAGGTGAACTGGCCAGCCAGAGTAAGTTTGAAAATGTGACTGTGGCAAAACGGGGAGCAACTGACTGGGGTAACTATGACTCTCTTAAGGTAGCCAAATGCCTCGTCAACAGGCGAAATACATCGGCAAACTCGAGAAGCTACCGGCAGGAGTACTGTGAAAGTCTTTATGTCGACAGATAATGGCGTATCGCTTCAGGTGAACTGGCCAGCCACAGTAAGCTTGAAAATGTGACTGTGGCAAAACTTGGAGCAACTGACTGGAGTAACTATGACTCTCTTAAGGTAGCCAAATGCCTCGTCAACAGGCGAAAGAAATGGGCAAACTCGAGACGCTACCGGCAGGAGTACTGTGAAAGTCTATATATTGACAGATAATTGCGTATCGCTTCAGGTGAGCTGCTAGAGGAAGCTTGAAAATGTGACTGTGGTAAAACGGGGAACAAATGACTGGCGTAACTGTGACTCTCTTAAGGTACCCAAATGCCTCGCCAACAGGCGAAACACAGCGGCAAACTCGACAAGCTCCCGGCAGGAGTACCGTGAAAGTCTTTATGTCGACAGATAATGGCGTAACGCTTCAGGTGAACTGGCCAGCCAGAGTAAGTTTGAAAATGTGACTGTGGCAAAACGGGGAGCAACTGACTGGGGTAACTATGACTCTCTTAAGGTAGCCAAATGCCTCGTCAACAGGCGAAATACATCGGCAAACTCGAGAAGCTACCGGCAGGAGTACTGTGAAAGTCTTTATGTCGACAGATAATGGCGTATCGCTTCAGGTGAACTGGCCAGCCACAGTAAGCTTGAAAATGTGACTGTGGCAAAACTTGGAGCAACTGACTGGAGTAACTATGACTCTCTTAAGGTAGCCAAATGCCTCGTCAACAGGCGAAAAAAATGGGCAAACTCGAGACGCTACCGGCAGGAGTACTGTGAAAGTCTATATATTGACAGATAATTGCGTATCGCTTCAGGTGAGCTGCTAGAGGAAGCTTGAAAATGTGACTGTGGTAAAACGGGGAACAAATGACTGGCGTAACTGTGACTCTCTTAAGGTACCCAAATGCCTCGCCAACAGGCGAAACACAGCGGCAAACTCGACAAGCTCCCGGCAGGAGTACTGTGAAAGTCTTTATGTCGACAGATAATGGCGTATCGCTTCAGGTGAACTGGCCAGCCAGAGTAAGTTTGAAAATGTGACTGTGGCAAAACGGGGAGCAACTGACTGGGGTAACTATGACTCTCTTAAGGTAGCCAAATGCCTCGTCAACAGGCGAAATACATCGGCAAACTCGAGAAGCTACCGGCAGGAGTACTGTGAAAGTCTTTATGTCGACAGATAATGGCGTATCGCTTCAGGTGAACTGGCCAGCCACAGTAAGCTTGAAAATGTGACTGTGGCAAAACTTGGAGCAACTGACTGGAGTAACTATGACTCTCTTAAGGTAGCCAAATGCCTCGTCAACAGGCGAAAAAAATGGGCAAACTCGAGACGCTACCGGCAGGAGTACTGTGAAAGTCTATATATTGACAGATAATTGCGTATCGCTTCAGGTGAGCTGCTAGAGGAAGCTTGAAAATGTGACTGTGGTAAAACGGGGAACAAATGACTGGCGTAACTGTGACTCTCTTAAGGTACCCAAATGCCTCGCCAACAGGCGAAACACAGCGGCAAACTCGACAAGCTCCCGGCAGGAGTACCGTGAAAGTCTTTATGTCGACAGATAATGGCGTATCGCTTCAGGTGAACTGTCCAGCCACAGTATGCTTGAAAATGTGACTGTGGCAAAACTTGGAGCAACTGACTGGAGTAACTATGACTCTCTTAGGGTAGCCAAATGCCTCGTCAACAGGCGAAATACATCGGCAAACTCGAGACGCTACCGGCAGGAGTACTGTGAAAGTCTATATATTGACAGATAATTGCGTATCGCTTCAGGTGAGCTGCTAGAGGAAGCTTGAAAATGTGACTGTGGTAAAACGGGGAACAAATGACTGGCGTAACTGTGACTCTCTTAAGGTACCCAAATGCCTCGCCAACAGGCGAAACACAGCGGCAAACTCGACAAGCTCCCGGCAGGAGTACCGTGAAAGTCTTTATGTCGACAGATAATGGCGTAGCGCTTCAGGTGAACTGGCCAGCCAGAGTAAGTTTGAAAATGTGACTGTGGCAAAACGGGGAGCAACTGACTGGGGTAACTATGACTCTCTTAAGGTAGCCAAATGCCTCGTCAACAGGCGAAATACATCGGCAAACTCGAGAAGCTACCGGCAGGAGTACTGTGAAAGTCTTTATGTCGACAGATAATGGCGTATCGCTTCAGGTGAACTGGCCAGCCACAGTAAGCTTGAAAATGTGACTGTGGCAAAACTTGGAGCAACTGACTGGAGTAACTATGACTCTCTTAAGGTAGCCAAATGCCTCGTCAACAGGCGAAAAAAATGGGCAAACTCGAGACGCTACCGGCAGGAGTACTGTGAAAGTCTATATATTGACAGATAATTGCGTATCGCTTCAGGTGAGCTGCTAGAGGAAGCTTGAAAATGTGACTGTGGTAAAACGGGGAACAAATGACTGGCGTAACTGTGACTCTCTTAAGGTACCCAAATGCCTCGCCAACAGGCGAAACACAGCGGCAAACTCGACAAGCTCCCGGCAGGAGTACCGTGAAAGTCTTTATGTCGACAGATAATGGCGTATCGCTTCAGGTGAACTGTCCAGCCACAGTATGCTTGAAAATGTGACTGTGGCAAAACTTGGAGCAACTGACTGGAGTAACTATGACTCTCTTAAGGTAGCCAAATGCCTCGTCAACAGGCGAAATACATCGGCAAACTCGAGACGCTACCGGCAGGAGTACTGTGAAAGTCTATATATTGACAGATAATTGCGTATCGCTTCAGGTGAGCTGCTAGAGGAAGCTTGAAAATGTGACTGTGGTAAAACGGGGAACAAATGACTGGCGTAACTGTGACTCTCTTAAGGTACCCAAATGCCTCGCCAACAGGCGAAACACAGCGGCAAACTCGACAAGCTCCCGGCAGGAGTACCGTGAAAGTCTTTATGTCGACAGATAATGGCGTAGCGCTTCAGGTGAACTGGCCAGCCAGAGTAAGTTTGAAAATGTGACTGTGGCAAAACGGGGAGCAACTGACTGGGGTAACTATGACTCTCTTAAGGTAGCCAAATGCCTCGTCAACAGGCGAAATACATCGGCAAACTCGAGAAGCTACCGGCAGGAGTACTGCGAAAGTCTTTATGTCGACAGATAATGGCGTATCGCTTCAGGTGAACTGGCCAGCCACAGTAAGCTTGAAAATGTGACTGTGGCAAAACTTGGAGCAACTGACTGGAGTAACTATGACTCTCTTAAGGTAGCCAAATGCCTCGTCAACAGGCGAAAAAAATGGGCAAACTCGAGACGCTACCGGCAGGAGTACTGTGAAAGTCTATATATTGACAGATAATTGCGTATCGCTTCAGGTGAGCTGCTAGAGGAAGCTTGAAAATGTGACTGTGGTAAAACGGGGAACAAATGACTGGCGTAACTGTGACTCTCTTAAGGTACCCAAATGCCTCGCCAACAGGCGAAACACAGCGGCAAACTCGACAAGCTCCCGGCAGGAGTACCGTGAAAGTCTTTATGTCGACAGATAATGGCGTAGCGCTTCAGGTGAACTGGCCAGCCAGAGTAAGTTTGAAAATGTGACTGTGGCAAAACGGGGAGCAACTGACTGGGGTAACTATGACTCTCTTAAGGTAGCCAAATGCCTCGTCAACAGGCGAAATACATCGGCAAACTCGAGAAGCTACCGGCAGGAGTACTGTGAAAGTCTTTATGTCGACAGATAATGGCGTATCGCTTCAGGTGAACTGGCCAGCCACAGTAAGCTTGAAAATGTGACTGTGGCAAAACTTGGAGCAACTGACTGGAGTAACTATGACTCTCTTAAGGTAGCCAAATGCCTCGTCAACAGGCGAAAAAAATGGGCAAACTCGAGACGCTACCGGCAGGAGTACTGTGAAAGTCTATATATTGACAGATAATTGCGTATCGCTTCAGGTGAGCTGCTAGAGGAAGCTTGAAAATGTGACTGTGGTAAAACGGGGAACAAATGACTGGCGTAACTGTGACTCTCTTAAGGTACCCAAATGCCTCGCCAACAGGCGAAACACAGCGGCAAACTCGACAAGCTCCCGGCAGGAGTACCGTGAAAGTCTTTATGTCGACAGATAATGGCGTATCGCTTCAGGTGAACTGTCCAGCCACAGTATGCTTGAAAATGTGACTGTGGCAAAACTTGGAGCAACTGACTGGAGTAACTATGACTCTCTTAAGGTAGCCAAATGCCTCGTCAACAGGCGAAATACATCGGCAAACTCGAGACGCTACCGGCAGGAGTACTGTGAAAGTCTATATATTGACAGATAATTGCGTATCGCTTCAGGTGAGCTGCTAGAGGAAGCTTGAAAATGTGACTGTGGTAAAACGGGGAACAAATGACTGGCGTAACTGTGACTCTCTTAAGGTACCCAAATGCCTCGCCAACAGGCGAAACACAGCGGCAAACTCGACAAGCTCCCGGCAGGAGTACCGTGAAAGTCTTTATGTCGACAGATAATGGCGTAGCGCTTCAGGTGAACTGGCCAGCCACAGTAAGCTTGAAAATGTGACTGTGGCAAAACTTGGAGCAACTGACTGGAGTAACTATGACTCTCTTAAGGTAGCCAAATGCCTCGTCAACAGGCGAAAAAAATGGGCAAACTCGAGACGCTACCGGCAGGAGTACTGTGAAAGTCTATATATTGACAGATAATTGCGTATCGCTTCAGGTGAGCTGCTAGAGGAAGCTTGAAAATGTGACTGTGGTAAAACGGGGAACAAATGACTGGCGTAACTGTGACTCTCTTAAGGTACCCAAATGCCTCGCCAACAGGCGAAACACAGCGGCAAACTCGACAAGCTCCCGGCAGGAGTACCGTGAAAGTCTTTATGTCGACAGATAATGGCGTATCGCTTCAGGTGAACTGTCCAGCCACAGTATGCTTGAAAATGTGACTGTGGCAAAACTTGGAGCAACTGACTGGAGTAACTATGACTCTCTTAGGGTAGCCAAATGCCTCGTCAACAGGCGAAATACATCGGCAAACTCGAGACGCTACCGGCAGGAGTACTGTGAAAGTCTATATATTGACAGATAATTGCGTATCGCTTCAGGTGAGCTGCTAGAGGAAGCTTGAAAATGTGACTGTGGTAAAACGGGGAACAAATGACTGGCGTAACTGTGACTCTCTTAAGGTACCCAAATGCCTCGCCAACAGGCGAAACACAGCGGCAAACTCGACAAGCTCCCGGCAGGAGTACCGTGAAAGTCTTTATGTCGACAGATAATGGCGTAGCGCTTCAGGTGAACTGGCCAGCCAGAGTAAGTTTGAAAATGTGACTGTGGCAAAACGGGGAGCAACTGACTGGGGTAACTATGACTCTCTTAAGGTAGCCAAATGCCTCGTCAACAGGCGAAATACATCGGCAAACTCGAGAAGCTACCGGCAGGAGTACTGTGAAAGTCTTTATGTCGACAGATAATGGCGTATCGCTTCAGGTGAACTGGCCAGCCACAGTAAGCTTGAAAATGTGACTGTGGCAAAACTTGGAGCAACTGACTGGAGTAACTATGACTCTCTTAAGGTAGCCAAATGCCTCGTCAACAGGCGAAAAAAATGGGCAAACTCGAGACGCTACCGGCAGGAGTACTGTGAAAGTCTATATATTGACAGATAATTGCGTATCGCTTCAGGTGAGCTGCTAGAGGAAGCTTGAAAATGTGACTGTGGTAAAACGGGGAACAAATGACTGGCGTAACTGTGACTCTCTTAAGGTACCCAAATGCCTCGCCAACAGGCGAAACACAGCGGCAAACTCGACAAGCTCCCGGCAGGAGTACCGTGAAAGTCTTTATGTCGACAGATAATGGCGTATCGCTTCAGGTGAACTGTCCAGCCACAGTATGCTTGAAAATGTGACTGTGGCAAAACTTGGAGCAACTGACTGGAGTAACTATGACTCTCTTAAGGTAGCCAAATGCCTCGTCAACAGGCGAAATACATCGGCAAACTCGAGACGCTACCGGCAGGAGTACTGTGAAAGTCTATATATTGACAGATAATTGCGTATCGCTTCAGGTGAGCTGCTAGAGGAAGCTTGAAAATGTGACTGTGGTAAAACGGGGAACAAATGACTGGCGTAACTGTGACTCTCTTAAGGTACCCAAATGCCTCGCCAACAGGCGAAACACAGCGGCAAACTCGACAAGCTCCCGGCAGGAGTACCGTGAAAGTCTTTATGTCGACAGATAATGGCGTATCGCTTCAGGTGAACTGTCCAGCCACAGTATGCTTGAAAATGTGACTGTGGCAAAACTTGGAGCAACTGACTGGAGTAACTATGACTCTCTTAGGGTAGCCAAATGCCTCGTCAACAGGCGAAATACATCGGCAAACTCGAGACGCTACCGGCAGGAGTACTGTGAAAGTCTATATATTGACAGATAATTGCGTATCGCTTCAGGTGAGCTGCTAGAGGAAGCTTGAAAATGTGACTGTGGTAAAACGGGGAACAAATGACTGGCGTAACTGTGACTCTCTTAAGGTACCCAAATGCCTCGCCAACAGGCGAAACACAGCGGCAAACTCGACAAGCTCCCGGCAGGAGTACCGTGAAAGTCTTTATGTCGACAGATAATGGCGTAGCGCTTCAGGTGAACTGGCCAGCCAGAGTAAGTTTGAAAATGTGACTGTGGCAAAACGGGGAGCAACTGACTGGGGTAACTATGACTCTCTTAAGGTAGCCAAATGCCTCGTCAACAGGCGAAATACATCGGCAAACTCGAGAAGCTACCGGCAGGAGTACTGTGAAAGTCTTTATGTCGACAGATAATGGCGTATCGCTTCAGGTGAACTGGCCAGCCACAGTAAGCTTGAAAATGTGACTGTGGCAAAACTTGGAGCAACTGACTGGAGTAACTATGACTCTCTTAAGGTAGCCAAATGCCTCGTCAACAGGCGAAAAAAATGGGCAAACTCGAGACGCTACCGGCAGGAGTACTGTGAAAGTCTATATATTGACAGATAATTGCGTATCGCTTCAGGTGAGCTGCTAGAGGAAGCTTGAAAATGTGACTGTGGTAAAACGGGGAACAAATGACTGGCGTAACTGTGACTCTCTTAAGGTACCCAAATGCCTCGCCCACAGGCGAAACACAGCGGCAAACTCGACAAGCTCCCGGCAGGAGTACCGTGAAAGTCTTTATGTCGACAGATAATGGCGTATCGCTTCAGGTGAACTGTCCAGCCACAGTATGCTTGAAAATGTGACTGTGGCAAAACTTGGAGCAACTGACTGGAGTAACTATGACTCTCTTAAGGTAGCCAAATGCCTCGTCAACAGGCGAAATACATCGGCAAACTCGAGACGCTACCGGCAGGAGTACTGTGAAAGTCTATATATTGACAGATAATTGCGTATCGCTTCAGGTGAGCTGCTAGAGGAAGCTTGAAAATGTGACTGTGGTAAAACGGGGAACAAATGACTGGCGTAACTGTGACTCTCTTAAGGTACCCAAATGCCTCGCCAACAGGCGAAACACAGCGGCAAACTCGACAAGCTCCCGGCAGGAGTACCGTGAAAGTCTTTATGTCGACAGATAATGGCGTAGCGCTTCAGGTGAACTGGCCAGCCAGAGTAAGTTTGAAAATGTGACTGTGGCAAAACGGGGAGCAACTGACTGGGGTAACTATGACTCTCTTAAGGTAGCCAAATGCCTCGTCAACAGGCGAAATACATCGGCAAACTCGAGAAGCTACCGGCAGGAGTACTGCGAAAGTCTTTATGTCGACAGATAATGGCGTATCGCTTCAGGTGAACTGGCCAGCCACAGTAAGCTTGAAAATGTGACTGTGGCAAAACTTGGAGCAACTGACTGGAGTAACTATGACTCTCTTAAGGTAGCCAAATGCCTCGTCAACAGGCGAAAAAAATGGGCAAACTCGAGACGCTACCGGCAGGAGTACTGTGAAAGTCTATATATTGACAGATAATTGCGTATCGCTTCAGGTGAGCTGCTAGAGGAAGCTTGAAAATGTGACTGTGGTAAAACGGGGAACAAATGACTGGCGTAACTGTGACTCTCTTAAGGTACCCAAATGCCTCGCCAACAGGCGAAACACAGCGGCAAACTCGACAAGCTCCCGGCAGGAGTACCGTGAAAGTCTTTATGTCGACAGATAATGGCGTAGCGCTTCAGGTGAACTGGCCAGCCAGAGTAAGTTTGAAAATGTGACTGTGGCAAAACGGGGAGCAACTGACTGGGGTAACTATGACTCTCTTAAGGTAGCCAAATGCCTCGTCAACAGGCGAAATACATCGGCAAACTCGAGAAGCTACCGGCAGGAGTACTGTGAAAGTCTTTATGTCGACAGATAATGGCGTATCGCTTCAGGTGAACTGGCCAGCCACAGTAAGCTTGAAAATGTGACTGTGGCAAAACTTGGAGCAACTGACTGGAGTAACTATGACTCTCTTAAGGTAGCCAAATGCCTCGTCAACAGGCGAAAAAAATGGGCAAACTCGAGACGCTACCGCCAGGAGTACTGTGAAAGTCTATATATTGACAGATAATTGCGTATCGCTTCAGGTGAGCTGCTAGAGGAAGCTTGAAAATGTGACTGTGGTAAAACGGGGAACAAATGACTGGCGTAACTGTGACTCTCTTAAGGTACCCAAATGCCTCGCCAACAGGCGAAACACAGCGGCAAACTCGACAAGCTCCCGGCAGGAGTACCGTGAAAGTCTTTATGTCGACAGATAATGGCGTATCGCTTCAGGTGAACTGTCCAGCCACAGTATGCTTGAAAATGTGACTGTGGCAAAACTTGGAGCAACTGACTGGAGTAACTATGACTCTCTTAAGGTAGCCAAATGCCTCGTCAACAGGCGAAATACATCGGCAAACTCGAGACGCTACCGGCAGGAGTACTGTGAAAGTCTATATATTGACAGATAATTGCGTATCGCTTCAGGTGAGCTGCTAGAGGAAGCTTGAAAATGTGACTGTGGTAAAACGGGGAACAAATGACTGGCGTAACTGTGACTCTCTTAAGGTACCCAAATGCCTCGCCAACAGGCGAAACACAGCGGCAAACTCGACAAGCTCCCGGCAGGAGTACCGTGAAAGTCTTTATGTCGACAGATAATGGCGTAGCGCTTCAGGTGAACTGGCCAGCCAGAGTAAGTTTGAAAATGTGACTGTGGCAAAACGGGGAGCAACTGACTGGGGTAACTATGACTCTCTTAAGGTAGCCAAATGCCTCGTCAACAGGCGAAATACATCGGCAAACTCGAGAAGCTACCGGCAGGAGTACTGCGAAAGTCTTTATGTCGACAGATAATGGCGTATCGCTTCAGGTGAACTGGCCAGCCACAGTAAGCTTGAAAATGTGACTGTGGCAAAACTTGGAGCAACTGACTGGAGTAACTATGACTCTCTTAAGGTAGCCAAATGCCTCGTCAACAGGCGAAAAAAATGGGCAAACTCGAGACGCTACCGGCAGGAGTACTGTGAAAGTCTATATATTGACAGATAATTGCGTATCGCTTCAGGTGAGCTGCTAGAGGAAGCTTGAAAATGTGACTGTGGTAAAACGGGGAACAAATGACTGGCGTAACTGTGACTCTCTTAAGGTACCCAAATGCCTCGCCAACAGGCGAAACACAGCGGCAAACTCGACAAGCTCCCGGCAGGAGTACCGTGAAAGTCTTTATGTCGACAGATAATGGCGTATCGCTTCAGGTGAACTGTCCAGCCACAGTATGCTTGAAAATGTGACTGTGGCAAAACTTGGAGCAACTGACTGGAGTAACTATGACTCTCTTAAGGTAGCCAAATGCCTCGTCAACAGGCGAAATACATCGGCAAACTCGAGACGCTACCGGCAGGAGTACTGTGAAAGTCTATATATTGACAGATAATTGCGTATCGCTTCAGGTGAGCTGCTAGAGGAAGCTTGAAAATGTGACTGTGGTAAAACGGGGAACAAATGACTGGCGTAACTGTGACTCTCTTAAGGTACCCAAATGCCTCGCCAACAGGCGAAACACAGCGGCAAACTCGACAAGCTCCCGGCAGGAGTACCGTGAAAGTCTTTATGTCGACAGATAATGGCGTAGCGCTTCAGGTGAACTGGCCAGCCAGAGTAAGTTTGAAAATGTGACTGTGGCAAAACGGGGAGCAACTGACTGGGGTAACTATGACTCTCTTAAGGTAGCCAAATGCCTCGTCAACAGGCGAAATACATCGGCAAACTCGAGAAGCTACCGGCAGGAGTACTGCGAAAGTCTTTATGTCGACAGATAATGGCGTATCGCTTCAGGTGAACTGGCCAGCCACAGTAAGCTTGAAAATGTGACTGTGGCAAAACTTGGAGCAACTGACTGGAGTAACTATGACTCTCTTAAGGTAGCCAAATGCCTCGTCAACAGGCGAAAAAAATGGGCAAACTCGAGACGCTACCGGCAGGAGTACTGTGAAAGTCTATATATTGACAGATAATTGCGTATCGCTTCAGGTGAGCTGCTAGAGGAAGCTTGAAAATGTGACTGTGGTAAAACGGGGAACAAATGACTGGCGTAACTGTGACTCTCTTAAGGTACCCAAATGCCTCGCCAACAGGCGAAACACAGCGGCAAACTCGACAAGCTCCCGGCAGGAGTACCGTGAAAGTCTTTATGTCGACAGATAATGGCGTAGCGCTTCAGGTGAACTGGCCAGCCAGAGTAAGTTTGAAAATGTGACTGTGGCAAAACGGGGAGCAACTGACTGGGGTAACTATGACTCTCTTAAGGTAGCCAAATGCCTCGTCAACAGGCGAAATACATCGGCAAACTCGAGAAGCTACCGGCAGGAGTACTGTGAAAGTCTTTATGTCGACAGATAATGGCGTATCGCTTTAGGTGAACTGGCCAGCCACAGTAAGCTTGAAAATGTGACTGTGGCAAAACTTGGAGCAACTGACTGGAGTAACTATGACTCTCTTAAGGTAGCCAAATGCCTCGTCAACAGGCGAAAAAAATGGGCAAACTCGAGACGCTACCGCCAGGAGTACTGTGAAAGTCTATATATTGACAGATAATTGCGTATCGCTTCAGGTGAGCTGCTAGAGGAAGCTTGAAAATGTGACTGTGGTAAAACGGGGAACAAATGACTGGCGTAACTGTGACTCTCTTAAGGTACCCAAATGCCTCGCCAACAGGCGAAACACAGCGGCAAACTCGACAAGCTCCCGGCAGGAGTACCGTGAAAGTCTTTATGTCGACAGATAATGGCGTATCGCTTCAGGTGAACTGTCCAGCCACAGTATGCTTGAAAATGTGACTGTGGCATAACTTGGAGCAACTGACTGGAGTAACTATGACTCTCTTAAGGTAGCCAAATGCCTCGTCAACAGGCGAAATACATCGGCAAACTCGAGACGCTACCGGCAGGAGTACTGTGAAAGTCTATATATTGACAGATAATTGCGTATCGCTTCAGGTGAGCTGCTAGAGGAAGCTTGAAAATGTGACTGTGGTAAAACGGGGAACAAATGACTGGCGTAACTGTGACTCTCTTAAGGTACCCAAATGCCTCGCCAACAGGCGAAACACAGCGGCAAACTCGACAAGCTCCCGGCAGGAGTACCGTGAAAGTCTTTATGTCGACAGATAATGGCGTAGCGCTTCAGGTGAACTGGCCAGCCAGAGTAAGTTTGAAAATGTGACTGTGGCAAAACGGGGAGCAACTGACTGGGGTAACTATGACTCTCTTAAGGTAGCCAAATGCCTCGTCAACAGGCGAAATACATCGGCAAACTCGAGAAGCTACCGGCAGGAGTACTGCGAAAGTCTTTATGTCGACAGATAATGGCGTATCGCTTCAGGTGAACTGGCCAGCCACAGTAAGCTTGAAAATGTGACTGTGGCAAAACTTGGAGCAACTGACTGGAGTAACTATGACTCTCTTAAGGTAGCCAAATGCCTCGTCAACAGGCGAAAAAAATGGGCAAACTCGAGACGCTACCGGCAGGAGTACTGTGAAAGTCTATATATTGACAGATAATTGCGTATCGCTTCAGGTGAGCTGCTAGAGGAAGCTTGAAAATGTGACTGTGGTAAAACGGGGAACAAATGACTGGCGTAACTGTGACTCTCTTAAGGTACCCAAATGCCTCGCCAACAGGCGAAACACAGCGGCAAACTCGACAAGCTCCCGGCAGGAGTACCGTGAAAGTCTTTATGTCGACAGATAATGGCGTATCGCTTCAGGTGAACTGGCCAGCCAGAGTAAGTTTGAAAATGTGACTGTGGTAAAACGGGGAACAAATGACTGGCGTAACTGTGACTCTCTTAAGGTACCCAAATGCCTCGCCAACAGGCGAAACACAGCGGCAAACTCGACAAGCTCCCGGCAGGAGTACCGTGAAAGTCTTTATGTCGACAGATAATGGCGTATCGCTTCAGGTGAACTGTCCAGCCACAGTATGCTTGAAAATGTGACTGTGGCATAACTTGGAGCAACTGACTGGAGTAACTATGACTCTCTTAAGGTAGCCAAATGCCTCGTCAACAGGCGAAATACATCGGCAAACTCGAGACGCTACCGGCAGGAGTACTGTGAAAGTCTATATATTGACAGATAATTGCGTATCGCTTCAGGTGAGCTGCTAGAGGAAGCTTGAAAATGTGACTGTGGTAAAACGGGGAACAAATGACTGGCGTAACTGTGACTCTCTTAAGGTACCCAAATGCCTCGCCAACAGGCGAAACACAGCGGCAAACTCGACAAGCTCCCGGCAGGAGTACCGTGAAAGTCTTTATGTCGACAGATAATGGCGTAGCGCTTCAGGTGAACTGGCCAGCCAGAGTAAGTTTGAAAATGTGACTGTGGCAAAACGGGGAGCAACTGACTGGGGTAACTATGACTCTCTTAAGGTAGCCAAATGCCTCGTCAACAGGCGAAATACATCGGCAAACTCGAGAAGCTACCGGCAGGAGTACTGCGAAAGTCTTTATGTCGACAGATAATGGCGTATCGCTTCAGGTGAACTGGCCAGCCACAGTAAGCTTGAAAATGTGACTGTGGCAAAACTTGGAGCAACTGACTGGAGTAACTATGACTCTCTTAAGGTAGCCAAATGCCTCGTCAACAGGCGAAAAAAATGGGCAAACTCGAGACGCTACCGGCAGGAGTACTGTGAAAGTCTATATATTGACAGATAATTGCGTATCGCTTCAGGTGAGCTGCTAGAGGAAGCTTGAAAATGTGACTGTGGTAAAACGGGGAACAAATGACTGGCGTAACTGTGACTCTCTTAAGGTACCCAAATGCCTCGCCAACAGGCGAAACACAGCGGCAAACTCGACAAGCTCCCGGCAGGAGTACCGTGAAAGTCTTTATGTCGACAGATAATGGCGTATCGCTTCAGGTGAACTGGCCAGCCAGAGTAAGTTTGAAAATGTGACTGTGGTAAAACGGGGAACAAATGACTGGCGTAACTGTGACTCTCTTAAGGTACCCAAATGCCTCGCCAACAGGCGAAACACAGCGGCAAACTCGACAAGCTCCCGGCAGGAGTACCGTGAAAGTCTTTATGTCGACAGATAATGGCGTATCGCTTCAGGTGAACTGGCCAGCCAGAGTAAGTTTGAAAATGTGACTGTGGCAAAACGGGGAGCAACTGACTGGGGTAACTATGACTCTCTTAAGGTAGCCAAATGCCTCGTCAACAGGCGAAATACATCGGCAAACTCGAGAAGCTACCGGCAGGAGTACTGTGAAAGTCTTTATGTCGACAGATAATGGCGTATCGCTTCAGGTGAACTGGCCAGCCACAGTAAGCTTGAAAATGTGACTGTGGCAAAACTTGGAGCAACTGACTGGAGTAACTATGACTCTCTTAAGGTAGCCAAATGCCTCGTCAACAGGCGAAAAAAATGGGCAAACTCGAGACGCTACCGGCAGGAGTACTGTGAAAGTCTATATATTGACAGATAATTGCGTATCGCTTCAGGTGAGCTGCAAGAGGAAGCTTGAAAATGTGACTGTGGTAAAACGGGGAACAAATGACTGGCGTAACTGTGACTCTCTTAAGGTACCCAAATGCCTCGCCAACAGGCGAAACACAGCGGCAAACTCGACAAGCTCCCGGCAGGAGTACCGTGAAAGTCTTTATGTCGACAGATAATGGCGTAACGCTTCAGGTGAACTGGCCAGCCAGAGTAAGTTTGAAAATGTGACTGTGGCAAAACGGGGAGCAACTGACTGGGGTAACTATGACTCTCTTAAGGTAGCCAAATGCCTCGTCAACAGGCGAAATACATCGGCAAACTCGAGAAGCTACCGGCAGGAGTACTGTGAAAGTCTTTATGTCGACAGATAATGGCGTATCGCTTCAGGTGAACTGGCCAGCCACAGTAAGCTTGAAAATGTGACTGTGGCAAAACTTGGAGCAACTGACTGGAGTAACTATGACTCTCTTAAGGTAGCCAAATGCCTCGTCAACAGGCGAAAAAAATGGGCAAACTCGAGACGCTACCGGCAGGAGTACTGTGAAAGTCTATATATTGACAGATAATTGCGTATCGCTTCAGGTGAGCTGCAAGAGGAAGCTTGAAAATGTGACTGTGGTAAAACGGGGAACAAATGACTGGCGTAACTGTGACTCTCTTAAGGTACCCAAATGCCTCGCCAACAGGCGAAACACAGCGGCAAACTCGACAAGCTCCCGGCAGGAGTACCGTGAAAGTCTTTATGTCGACAGATAATGGCGTATCGCTTCAGGTGAACTGTCCAGCCACAGTATGCTTGAAAATGTGACTGTGGCAAAACTTGGAGCAACTGACTGGAGTAACTATGACTCTCTTAGGGTAGCCAAATGCCTCGTCAACAGGCGAAATACATCGGCAAACTCGAGACGCTACCGGCAGGAGTACTGTGAAAGTCTATATATTGACAGATAATTGCGTATCGCTTCAGGTGAGCTGCTAGAGGAAGCTTGAAAATGTGACTGTGGTAAAACGGGGAACAAATGACTGGCGTAACTGTGACTCTCTTAAGGTACCCAAATGCCTCGCCAACAGGCGAAACACAGCGGCAAACTCGACAAGCTCCCGGCAGGAGTACCGTGAAAGTCTTTATGTCGACAGATAATGGCGTAGCGCTTCAGGTGAACTGGCCAGCCAGAGTAAGTTTGAAAATGTGACTGTGGCAAAACGGGGAGCAACTGACTGGGGTAACTATGACTCTCTTAAGGTAGCCAAATGCCTCGTCAACAGGCGAAATACATCGGCAAACTCGAGAAGCTACCGGCAGGAGTACTGCGAAAGTCTTTATGTCGACAGATAATGGCGTATCGCTTCAGGTGAACTGGCCAGCCACAGTAAGCTTGAAAATGTGACTGTGGCAAAACTTGGAGCAACTGACTGGAGTAACTATGACTCTCTTAAGGTAGCCAAATGCCTCGTCAACAGGCGAAAAAAATGGGCAAACTCGAGACGCTACCGGCAGGAGTACTGTGAAAGTCTATATATTGACAGATAATTGCGTATCGCTTCAGGTGAGCTGCTAGAGGAAGCTTGAAAATGTGACTGTGGTAAAACGGGGAACAAATGACTGGCGTAACTGTGACTCTCTTAAGGTACCCAAATGCCTCGCCAACAGGCGAAACACAGCGGCAAACTCGACAAGCTCCCGGCAGGAGTACCGTGAAAGTCTTTATGTCGACAGATAATGGCGTAGCGCTTCAGGTGAACTGGCCAGCCAGAGTAAGTTTGAAAATGTGACTGTGGCAAAACGGGGAGCAACTGACTGGGGTAACTATGACTCTCTTAAGGTAGCCAAATGCCTCGTCAACAGGCGAAATACATCGGCAAACTCGAGAAGCTACCGGCAGGAGTACTGTGAAAGTCTTTATGTCGACAGATAATGGCGTATCGCTTCAGGTGAACTGGCCAGCCACAGTAAGCTTGAAAATGTGACTGTGGCAAAACTTGGAGCAACTGACTGGAGTAACTATGACTCTCTTAAGGTAGCCAAATGCCTCGTCAACAGGCGAAAAAAATGGGCAAACTCGAGACGCTACCGGCAGGAGTACTGTGAAAGTCTATATATTGACAGATAATTGCGTATCGCTTCAGGTGAGCTGCTAGAGGAAGCTTGAAAATGTGACTGTGGTAAAACGGGGAACAAATGACTGGCGTAACTGTGACTCTCTTAAGGTACCCAAATGCCTCGCCAACAGGCGAAACACAGCGGCAAACTCGACAAGCTCCCGGCAGGAGTACCGTGAAAGTCTTTATGTCGACAGATAATGGCGTATCGCTTCAGGTGAACTGTCCAGCCACAGTATGCTTGAAAATGTGACTGTGGCAAAACTTGGAGCAACTGACTGGAGTAACTATGACTCTCTTAAGGTAGCCAAATGCCTCGTCAACAGGCGAAATACATCGGCAAACTCGAGACGCTACCGGCAGGAGTACTGTGAAAGTCTATATATTGACAGATAATTGCGTATCGCTTCAGGTGAGCTGCTAGAGGAAGCTTGAAAATGTGACTGTGGTAAAACGGGGAACAAATGACTGGCGTAACTGTGACTCTCTTAAGGTACCCAAATGCCTCGCCAACAGGCGAAACACAGCGGCAAACTCGACAAGCTCCCGGCAGGAGTACCGTGAAAGTCTTTATGTCGACAGATAATGGCGTAGCGCTTCAGGTGAACTGGCCAGCCAGAGTAAGTTTGAAAATGTGACTGTGGCAAAACGGGGAGCAACTGACTGGGGTAACTATGACTCTCTTAAGGTAGCCAAATGCCTCGTCAACAGGCGAAATACATCGGCAAACTCGAGAAGCTACCGGCAGGAGTACTGCGAAAGTCTTTATGTCGACAGATAATGGCGTATCGCTTCAGGTGAACTGGCCAGCCACAGTAAGCTTGAAAATGTGACTGTGGCAAAACTTGGAGCAACTGACTGGAGTAACTATGACTCTCTTAAGGTAGCCAAATGCCTCGTCAACAGGCGAAAAAAATGGGCAAACTCGAGACGCTACCGGCAGGAGTACTGTGAAAGTCTATATATTGACAGATAATTGCGTATCGCTTCAGGTGAGCTGCTAGAGGAAGCTTGAAAATGTGACTGTGGTAAAACGGGGAACAAATGACTGGCGTAACTGTGACTCTCTTAAGGTACCCAAATGCCTCGCCAACAGGCGAAACACAGCGGCAAACTCGACAAGCTCCCGGCAGGAGTACCGTGAAAGTCTTTATGTCGACAGATAATGGCGTATCGCTTCAGGTGAACTGGCCAGCCAGAGTAAGTTTGAAAATGTGACTGTGGTAAAACGGGGAACAAATGACTGGCGTAACTGTGACTCTCTTAAGGTACCCAAATGCCTCGCCAACAGGCGAAACACAGCGGCAAACTCGACAAGCTCCCGGCAGGAGTACCGTGAAAGTCTTTATGTCGACAGATAATGGCGTATCGCTTCAGGTGAACTGGCCAGCCAGAGTAAGTTTGAAAATGTGACTGTGGCAAAACGGGGAGCAACTGACTGGGGTAACTATGACTCTCTTAAGGTAGCCAAATGCCTCGTCAACAGGCGAAATACATCGGCAAACTCGAGAAGCTACCGGCAGGAGTACTGTGAAAGTCTTTATGTCGACAGATAATGGCGTATCGCTTCAGGTGAACTGGCCAGCCACAGTAAGCTTGAAAATGTGACTGTGGCAAAACTTGGAGCAACTGACTGGAGTAACTATGACTCTCTTAAGGTAGCCAAATGCCTCGTCAACAGGCGAAAAAAATGGGCAAACTCGAGACGCTACCGGCAGGAGTACTGTGAAAGTCTATATATTGACAGATAATTGCGTATCGCTTCAGGTGAGCTGCAAGAGGAAGCTTGAAAATGTGACTGTGGTAAAACGGGGAACAAATGACTGGCGTAACTGTGACTCTCTTAAGGTACCCAAATGCCTCGCCAACAGGCGAAACACAGCGGCAAACTCGACAAGCTCCCGGCAGGAGTACCGTGAAAGTCTTTATGTCGACAGATAATGGCGTAACGCTTCAGGTGAACTGGCCAGCCAGAGTAAGTTTGAAAATGTGACTGTGGCAAAACGGGGAGCAACTGACTGGGGTAACTATGACTCTCTTAAGGTAGCCAAATGCCTCGTCAACAGGCGAAATACATCGGCAAACTCGAGAAGCTACCGGCAGGAGTACTGTGAAAGTCTTTATGTCGACAGATAATGGCGTATCGCTTCAGGTGAACTGGCCAGCCACAGTAAGCTTGAAAATGTGACTGTGGCAAAACTTGGAGCAACTGACTGGAGTAACTATGACTCTCTTAAGGTAGCCAAATGCCTCGTCAACAGGCGAAAAAAATGGGCAAACTCGAGACGCTACCGGCAGGAGTACTGTGAAAGTCTATATATTGACAGATAATTGCGTATCGCTTCAGGTGAGCTGCAAGAGGAAGCTTGAAAATGTGACTGTGGTAAAACGGGGAACAAATGACTGGCGTAACTGTGACTCTCTTAAGGTACCCAAATGCCTCGCCAACAGGCGAAACACAGCGGCAAACTCGACAAGCTCCCGGCAGGAGTACCGTGAAAGTCTTTATGTCGACAGATAATGGCGTATCGCTTCAGGTGAACTGTCCAGCCACAGTATGCTTGAAAATGTGACTGTGGCAAAACTTGGAGCAACTGACTGGAGTAACTATGACTCTCTTAGGGTAGCCAAATGCCTCGTCAACAGGCGAAATACATCGGCAAACTCGAGACGCTACCGGCAGGAGTACTGTGAAAGTCTATATATTGACAGATAATTGCGTATCGCTTCAGGTGAGCTGCTAGAGGAAGCTTGAAAATGTGACTGTGGTAAAACGGGGAACAAATGACTGGCGTAACTGTGACTCTCTTAAGGTACCCAAATGCCTCGCCAACAGGCGAAACACAGCGGCAAACTCGACAAGCTCCCGGCAGGAGTACCGTGAAAGTCTTTATGTCGACAGATAATGGCGTAGCGCTTCAGGTGAACTGGCCAGCCAGAGTAAGTTTGAAAATGTGACTGTGGCAAAACGGGGAGCAACTGACTGGGGTAACTATGACTCTCTTAAGGTAGCCAAATGCCTCGTCAACAGGCGAAATACATCGGCAAACTCGAGAAGCTACCGGCAGGAGTACTGTGAAAGTCTTTATGTCGACAGATAATGGCGTATCGCTTCAGGTGAACTGGCCAGCCACAGTAAGCTTGAAAATGTGACTGTGGCAAAACTTGGAGCAACTGACTGGAGTAACTATGACTCTCTTAAGGTAGCCAAATGCCTCGTCAACAGGCGAAAAAAATGGGCAAACTCGAGACGCTACCGGCAGGAGTACTGTGAAAGTCTATATATTGACAGATAATTGCGTATCGCTTCAGGTGAGCTGCTAGAGGAAGCTTGAAAATGTGACTGTGGTAAAACGGGGAACAAATGACTGGCGTAACTGTGACTCTCTTAAGGTACCCAAATGCCTCGCCAACAGGCGAAACACAGCGGCAAACTCGACAAGCTCCCGGCAGGAGTACCGTGAAAGTCTTTATGTCGACAGATAATGGCGTATCGCTTCAGGTGAACTGTCCAGCCACAGTATGCTTGAAAATGTGACTGTGGCAAAACTTGGAGCAACTGACTGGAGTAACTATGACTCTCTTAAGGTAGCCAAATGCCTCGTCAACAGGCGAAATACATCGGCAAACTCGAGACGCTACCGGCAGGAGTACTGTGAAAGTCTATATATTGACAGATAATTGCGTATCGCTTCAGGTGAGCTGCTAGAGGAAGCTTGAAAATGTGACTGTGGTAAAACGGGGAACAAATGACTGGCGTAACTGTGACTCTCTTAAGGTACCCAAATGCCTCGCCAACAGGCGAAACACAGCGGCAAACTCGACAAGCTCCCGGCAGGAGTACCGTGAAAGTCTTTATGTCGACAGATAATGGCGTAGCGCTTCAGGTGAACTGGCCAGCCAGAGTAAGTTTGAAAATGTGACTGTGGCAAAACGGGGAGCAACTGACTGGGGTAACTATGACTCTCTTAAGGTAGCCAAATGCCTCGTCAACAGGCGAAAAAAATGGGCAAACTCGAGACGCTACCGGCAGGAGTACTGTGAAAGTCTATATATTGACAGATAATTGCGTATCGCTTCAGGTGAGCTGCAAGAGGAAGCTTGAAAATGTGACTGTGGTAAAACGGGGAACAAATGACTGGCGTAACTGTGACTCTCTTAAGGTACCCAAATGCCTCGCCAACAGGCGAAACACAGCGGCAAACTCGACAAGCTCCCGGCAGGAGTACCGTGAAAGTCTTTATGTCGACAGATAATGGCGTAGCGCTTCAGGTGAACTGGCCAGCCAGAGTAAGTTTGAAAATGTGACTGTGGCAAAACGGGGAGCAACTGACTGGGGTAACTATGACTCTCTTAAGGTAGCCAAATGCCTCGTCAACAGGCGAAATACATCGGCAAACTCGAGAAGCTACCGGCAGGAGTACTGCGAAAGTCTTTATGTCGACAGATAATGGCGTATCGCTTCAGGTGAACTGGCCAGCCACAGTAAGCTTGAAAATGTGACTGTGGCAAAACTTGGAGCAACTGACTGGAGTAACTATGACTCTCTTAAGGTAGCCAAATGCCTCGTCAACAGGCGAAAAAAATGGGCAAACTCGAGACGCTACCGGCAGGAGTACTGTGAAAGTCTATATATTGACAGATAATTGCGTATCGCTTCAGGTGAGCTGCTAGAGGAAGCTTGAAAATGTGACTGTGGTAAAACGGGGAACAAATGACTGGCGTAACTGTGACTCTCTTAAGGTACCCAAATGCCTCGCCAACAGGCGAAACACAGCGGCAAACTCGACAAGCTCCCGGCAGGAGTACCGTGAAAGTCTTTATGTCGACAGATAATGGCGTATCGCTTCAGGTGAACTGGCCAGCCAGAGTAAGTTTGAAAATGTGACTGTGGTAAAACGGGGAACAAATGACTGGCGTAACTGTGACTCTCTTAAGGTACCCAAATGCCTCGCCAACAGGCGAAACACAGCGGCAAACTCGACAAGCTCCCGGCAGGAGTACCGTGAAAGTCTTTATGTCGACAGATAATGGCGTATCGCTTCAGGTGAACTGGCCAGCCAGAGTAAGTTTGAAAATGTGACTGTGGCAAAACGGGGAGCAACTGACTGGGGTAACTATGACTCTCTTAAGGTAGCCAAATGCCTCGTCAACAGGCGAAATACATCGGCAAACTCGAGAAGCTACCGGCAGGAGTACTGTGAAAGTCTTTATGTCGACAGATAATGGCGTATCGCTTCAGGTGAACTGGCCAGCCACAGTAAGCTTGAAAATGTGACTGTGGCAAAACTTGGAGCAACTGACTGGAGTAACTATGACTCTCTTAAGGTAGCCAAATGCCTCGTCAACAGGCGAAAAAAATGGGCAAACTCGAGACGCTACCGGCAGGAGTACTGTGAAAGTCTATATATTGACAGATAATTGCGTATCGCTTCAGGTGAGCTGCAAGAGGAAGCTTGAAAATGTGACTGTGGTAAAACGGGGAACAAATGACTGGCGTAACTGTGACTCTCTTAAGGTACCCAAATGCCTCGCCAACAGGCGAAACACAGCGGCAAACTCGACAAGCTCCCGGCAGGAGTACCGTGAAAGTCTTTATGTCGACAGATAATGGCGTAACGCTTCAGGTGAACTGGCCAGCCAGAGTAAGTTTGAAAATGTGACTGTGGCAAAACGGGGAGCAACTGACTGGGGTAACTATGACTCTCTTAAGGTAGCCAAATGCCTCGTCAACAGGCGAAATACATCGGCAAACTCGAGAAGCTACCGGCAGGAGTACTGTGAAAGTCTTTATGTCGACAGATAATGGCGTATCGCTTCAGGTGAACTGGCCAGCCACAGTAAGCTTGAAAATGTGACTGTGGCAAAACTTGGAGCAACTGACTGGAGTAACTATGACTCTCTTAAGGTAGCCAAATGCCTCGTCAACAGGCGAAAAAAATGGGCAAACTCGAGACGCTACCGGCAGGAGTACTGTGAAAGTCTATATATTGACAGATAATTGCGTATCGCTTCAGGTGAGCTGCAAGAGGAAGCTTGAAAATGTGACTGTGGTAAAACGGGGAACAAATGACTGGCGTAACTGTGACTCTCTTAAGGTACCCAAATGCCTCGCCAACAGGCGAAACACAGCGGCAAACTCGACAAGCTCCCGGCAGGAGTACCGTGAAAGTCTTTATGTCGACAGATAATGGCGTATCGCTTCAGGTGAACTGTCCAGCCACAGTATGCTTGAAAATGTGACTGTGGCAAAACTTGGAGCAACTGACTGGAGTAACTATGACTCTCTTAGGGTAGCCAAATGCCTCGTCAACAGGCGAAATACATCGGCAAACTCGAGACGCTACCGGCAGGAGTACTGTGAAAGTCTATATATTGACAGATAATTGCGTATCGCTTCAGGTGAGCTGCTAGAGGAAGCTTGAAAATGTGACTGTGGTAAAACGGGGAACAAATGACTGGCGTAACTGTGACTCTCTTAAGGTACCCAAATGCCTCGCCAACAGGCGAAACACAGCGGCAAACTCGACAAGCTCCCGGCAGGAGTACCGTGAAAGTCTTTATGTCGACAGATAATGGCGTAGCGCTTCAGGTGAACTGGCCAGCCAGAGTAAGTTTGAAAATGTGACTGTGGCAAAACGGGGAGCAACTGACTGGGGTAACTATGACTCTCTTAAGGTAGCCAAATGCCTCGTCAACAGGCGAAATACATCGGCAAACTCGAGAAGCTACCGGCAGGAGTACTGTGAAAGTCTTTATGTCGACAGATAATGGCGTATCGCTTCAGGTGAACTGGCCAGCCACAGTAAGCTTGAAAATGTGACTGTGGCAAAACTTGGAGCAACTGACTGGAGTAACTATGACTCTCTTAAGGTAGCCAAATGCCTCGTCAACAGGCGAAAAAAATGGGCAAACTCGAGACGCTACCGGCAGGAGTACTGTGAAAGTCTATATATTGACAGATAATTGCGTATCGCTTCAGGTGAGCTGCTAGAGGAAGCTTGAAAATGTGACTGTGGTAAAACGGGGAACAAATGACTGGCGTAACTGTGACTCTCTTAAGGTACCCAAATGCCTCGCCAACAGGCGAAACACAGCGGCAAACTCGACAAGCTCCCGGCAGGAGTACCGTGAAAGTCTTTATGTCGACAGATAATGGCGTATCGCTTCAGGTGAACTGTCCAGCCACAGTATGCTTGAAAATGTGACTGTGGCAAAACTTGGAGCAACTGACTGGAGTAACTATGACTCTCTTAAGGTAGCCAAATGCCTCGTCAACAGGCGAAATACATCGGCAAACTCGAGACGCTACCGGCAGGAGTACTGTGAAAGTCTATATATTGACAGATAATTGCGTATCGCTTCAGGTGAGCTGCTAGAGGAAGCTTGAAAATGTGACTGTGGTAAAACGGGGAACAAATGACTGGCGTAACTGTGACTCTCTTAAGGTACCCAAATGCCTCGCCAACAGGCGAAACACAGCGGCAAACTCGACAAGCTCCCGGCAGGAGTACCGTGAAAGTCTTTATGTCGACAGATAATGGCGTAGCGCTTCAGGTGAACTGGCCAGCCAGAGTAAGTTTGAAAATGTGACTGTGGCAAAACGGGGAGCAACTGACTGGGGTAACTATGACTCTCTTAAGGTAGCCAAATGCCTCGTCAACAGGCGAAAAAAATGGGCAAACTCGAGACGCTACCGGCAGGAGTACTGTGAAAGTCTATATATTGACAGATAATTGCGTATCGCTTCAGGTGAGCTGCAAGAGGAAGCTTGAAAATGTGACTGTGGTAAAACGGGGAACAAATGACTGGCGTAACTGTGACTCTCTTAAGGTACCCAAATGCCTCGCCAACAGGCGAAACACAGCGGCAAACTCGACAAGCTCCCGGCAGGAGTACCGTGAAAGTCTTTATGTCGACAGATAATGGCGTAACGCTTCAGGTGAACTGGCCAGCCAGAGTAAGTTTGAAAATGTGACTGTGGCAAAACGGGGAGCAACTGACTGGGGTAACTATGACTCTCTTAAGGTAGCCAAATGCCTCGTCAACAGGCGAAATACATCGGCAAACTCGAGAAGCTACCGGCAGGAGTACTGTGAAAGTCTTTATGTCGACAGATAATGGCGTATCGCTTCAGGTGAACTGGCCAGCCACAGTAAGCTTGAAAATGTGACTGTGGCAAAACTTGGAGCAACTGACTGGAGTAACTATGACTCTCTTAAGGTAGCCAAATGCCTCGTCAACAGGCGAAAAAAATGGGCAAACTCGAGACGCTACCGGCAGGAGTACTGTGAAAGTCTATATATTGACAGATAATTGCGTATCGCTTCAGGTGAGCTGCAAGAGGAAGCTTGAAAATGTGACTGTGGTAAAACGGGGAACAAATGACTGGCGTAACTGTGACTCTCTTAAGGTACCCAAATGCCTCGCCAACAGGCGAAACACAGCGGCAAACTCGACAAGCTCCCGGCAGGAGTACCGTGAAAGTCTTTATGTCGACAGATAATGGCGTATCGCTTCAGGTGAACTGTCCAGCCACAGTATGCTTGAAAATGTGACTGTGGCAAAACTTGGAGCAACTGACTGGAGTAACTATGACTCTCTTAGGGTAGCCAAATGCCTCGTCAACAGGCGAAATACATCGGCAAACTCGAGACGCTACCGGCAGGAGTACTGTGAAAGTCTATATATTGACAGATAATTGCGTATCGCTTCAGGTGAGCTGCTAGAGGAAGCTTGAAAATGTGACTGTGGTAAAACGGGGAACAAATGACTGGCGTAACTGTGACTCTCTTAAGGTACCCAAATGCCTCGCCAACAGGCGAAACACAGCGGCAAACTCGACAAGCTCCCGGCAGGAGTACCGTGAAAGTCTTTATGTCGACAGATAATGGCGTAGCGCTTCAGGTGAACTGGCCAGCCAGAGTAAGTTTGAAAATGTGACTGTGGCAAAACGGGGAGCAACTGACTGGGGTAACTATGACTCTCTTAAGGTAGCCAAATGCCTCGTCAACAGGCGAAATACATCGGCAAACTCGAGAAGCTACCGGCAGGAGTACTGTGAAAGTCTTTATGTCGACAGATAATGGCGTATCGCTTCAGGTGAACTGGCCAGCCACAGTAAGCTTGAAAATGTGACTGTGGCAAAACTTGGAGCAACTGACTGGAGTAACTATGACTCTCTTAAGGTAGCCAAATGCCTCGTCAACAGGCGAAAAAAATGGGCAAACTCGAGACGCTACCGGCAGGAGTACTGTGAAAGTCTATATATTGACAGATAATTGCGTATCGCTTCAGGTGAGCTGCTAGAGGAAGCTTGAAAATGTGACTGTGGTAAAACGGGGAACAAATGACTGGCGTAACTGTGACTCTCTTAAGGTACCCAAATGCCTCGCCAACAGGCGAAACACAGCGGCAAACTCGACAAGCTCCCGGCAGGAGTACCGTGAAAGTCTTTATGTCGACAGATAATGGCGTATCGCTTCAGGTGAACTGTCCAGCCACAGTATGCTTGAAAATGTGACTGTGGCAAAACTTGGAGCAACTGACTGGAGTAACTATGACTCTCTTAAGGTAGCCAAATGCCTCGTCAACAGGCGAAATACATCGGCAAACTCGAGACGCTACCGGCAGGAGTACTGTGAAAGTCTATATATTGACAGATAATTGCGTATCGCTTCAGGTGAGCTGCTAGAGGAAGCTTGAAAATGTGACTGTGGTAAAACGGGGAACAAATGACTGGCGTAACTGTGACTCTCTTAAGGTACCCAAATGCCTCGCCAACAGGCGAAACACAGCGGCAAACTCGACAAGCTCCCGGCAGGAGTACCGTGAAAGTCTTTATGTCGACAGATAATGGCGTAGCGCTTCAGGTGAACTGGCCAGCCAGAGTAAGTTTGAAAATGTGACTGTGGCAAAACGGGGAGCAACTGACTGGGGTAACTATGACTCTCTTAAGGTAGCCAAATGCCTCGTCAACAGGCGAAAAAAATGGGCAAACTCGAGACGCTACCGGCAGGAGTACTGTGAAAGTCTATATATTGACAGATAATTGCGTATCGCTTCAGGTGAGCTGCAAGAGGAAGCTTGAAAATGTGACTGTGGTAAAACGGGGAACAAATGACTGGCGTAACTGTGACTCTCTTAAGGTACCCAAATGCCTCGCCAACAGGCGAAACACAGCGGCAAACTCGACAAGCTCCCGGCAGGAGTACCGTGAAAGTCTTTATGTCGACAGATAATGGCGTAGCGCTTCAGGTGAACTGGCCAGCCAGAGTAAGTTTGAAAATGTGACTGTGGCAAAACGGGGAGCAACTGACTGGGGTAACTATGACTCTCTTAAGGTAGCCAAATGCCTCGTCAACAGGCGAAATACATCGGCAAACTCGAGAAGCTACCGGCAGGAGTACTGCGAAAGTCTTTATGTCGACAGATAATGGCGTATCGCTTCAGGTGAACTGGCCAGCCACAGTAAGCTTGAAAATGTGACTGTGGCAAAACTTGGAGCAACTGACTGGAGTAACTATGACTCTCTTAAGGTAGCCAAATGCCTCGTCAACAGGCGAAAAAAATGGGCAAACTCGAGACGCTACCGGCAGGAGTACTGTGAAAGTCTATATATTGACAGATAATTGCGTATCGCTTCAGGTGAGCTGCTAGAGGAAGCTTGAAAATGTGACTGTGGTAAAACGGGGAACAAATGACTGGCGTAACTGTGACTCTCTTAAGGTACCCAAATGCCTCGCCAACAGGCGAAACACAGCGGCAAACTCGACAAGCTCCCGGCAGGAGTACCGTGAAAGTCTTTATGTCGACAGATAATGGCGTATCGCTTCAGGTGAACTGGCCAGCCAGAGTAAGTTTGAAAATGTGACTGTGGTAAAACGGGGAACAAATGACTGGCGTAACTGTGACTCTCTTAAGGTACCCAAATGCCTCGCCAACAGGCGAAACACAGCGGCAAACTCGACAAGCTCCCGGCAGGAGTACCGTGAAAGTCTTTATGTCGACAGATAATGGCGTATCGCTTCAGGTGAACTGGCCAGCCAGAGTAAGTTTGAAAATGTGACTGTGGCAAAACGGGGAGCAACTGACTGGGGTAACTATGACTCTCTTAAGGTAGCCAAATGCCTCGTCAACAGGCGAAATACATCGGCAAACTCGAGAAGCTACCGGCAGGAGTACTGTGAAAGTCTTTATGTCGACAGATAATGGCGTATCGCTTCAGGTGAACTGGCCAGCCACAGTAAGCTTGAAAATGTGACTGTGGCAAAACTTGGAGCAACTGACTGGAGTAACTATGACTCTCTTAAGGTAGCCAAATGCCTCGTCAACAGGCGAAAAAAATGGGCAAACTCGAGACGCTACCGGCAGGAGTACTGTGAAAGTCTATATATTGACAGATAATTGCGTATCGCTTCAGGTGAGCTGCAAGAGGAAGCTTGAAAATGTGACTGTGGTAAAACGGGGAACAAATGACTGGCGTAACTGTGACTCTCTTAAGGTACCCAAATGCCTCGCCAACAGGCGAAACACAGCGGCAAACTCGACAAGCTCCCGGCAGGAGTACCGTGAAAGTCTTTATGTCGACAGATAATGGCGTAACGCTTCAGGTGAACTGGCCAGCCAGAGTAAGTTTGAAAATGTGACTGTGGCAAAACGGGGAGCAACTGACTGGGGTAACTATGACTCTCTTAAGGTAGCCAAATGCCTCGTCAACAGGCGAAATACATCGGCAAACTCGAGAAGCTACCGGCAGGAGTACTGTGAAAGTCTTTATGTCGACAGATAATGGCGTATCGCTTCAGGTGAACTGGCCAGCCACAGTAAGCTTGAAAATGTGACTGTGGCAAAACTTGGAGCAACTGACTGGAGTAACTATGACTCTCTTAAGGTAGCCAAATGCCTCGTCAACAGGCGAAAAAAATGGGCAAACTCGAGACGCTACCGGCAGGAGTACTGTGAAAGTCTATATATTGACAGATAATTGCGTATCGCTTCAGGTGAGCTGCAAGAGGAAGCTTGAAAATGTGACTGTGGTAAAACGGGGAACAAATGACTGGCGTAACTGTGACTCTCTTAAGGTACCCAAATGCCTCGCCAACAGGCGAAACACAGCGGCAAACTCGACAAGCTCCCGGCAGGAGTACCGTGAAAGTCTTTATGTCGACAGATAATGGCGTATCGCTTCAGGTGAACTGTCCAGCCACAGTATGCTTGAAAATGTGACTGTGGCAAAACTTGGAGCAACTGACTGGAGTAACTATGACTCTCTTAGGGTAGCCAAATGCCTCGTCAACAGGCGAAATACATCGGCAAACTCGAGACGCTACCGGCAGGAGTACTGTGAAAGTCTATATATTGACAGATAATTGCGTATCGCTTCAGGTGAGCTGCTAGAGGAAGCTTGAAAATGTGACTGTGGTAAAACGGGGAACAAATGACTGGCGTAACTGTGACTCTCTTAAGGTACCCAAATGCCTCGCCAACAGGCGAAACACAGCGGCAAACTCGACAAGCTCCCGGCAGGAGTACCGTGAAAGTCTTTATGTCGACAGATAATGGCGTAGCGCTTCAGGTGAACTGGCCAGCCAGAGTAAGTTTGAAAATGTGACTGTGGCAAAACGGGGAGCAACTGACTGGGGTAACTATGACTCTCTTAAGGTAGCCAAATGCCTCGTCAACAGGCGAAATACATCGGCAAACTCGAGAAGCTACCGGCAGGAGTACTGTGAAAGTCTTTATGTCGACAGATAATGGCGTATCGCTTCAGGTGAACTGGCCAGCCACAGTAAGCTTGAAAATGTGACTGTGGCAAAACTTGGAGCAACTGACTGGAGTAACTATGACTCTCTTAAGGTAGCCAAATGCCTCGTCAACAGGCGAAAAAAATGGGCAAACTCGAGACGCTACCGGCAGGAGTACTGTGAAAGTCTATATATTGACAGATAATTGCGTATCGCTTCAGGTGAGCTGCTAGAGGAAGCTTGAAAATGTGACTGTGGTAAAACGGGGAACAAATGACTGGCGTAACTGTGACTCTCTTAAGGTACCCAAATGCCTCGCCAACAGGCGAAACACAGCGGCAAACTCGACAAGCTCCCGGCAGGAGTACCGTGAAAGTCTTTATGTCGACAGATAATGGCGTATCGCTTCAGGTGAACTGTCCAGCCACAGTATGCTTGAAAATGTGACTGTGGCAAAACTTGGAGCAACTGACTGGAGTAACTATGACTCTCTTAAGGTAGCCAAATGCCTCGTCAACAGGCGAAATACATCGGCAAACTCGAGACGCTACCGGCAGGAGTACTGTGAAAGTCTATATATTGACAGATAATTGCGTATCGCTTCAGGTGAGCTGCTAGAGGAAGCTTGAAAATGTGACTGTGGTAAAACGGGGAACAAATGACTGGCGTAACTGTGACTCTCTTAAGGTACCCAAATGCCTCGCCAACAGGCGAAACACAGCGGCAAACTCGACAAGCTCCCGGCAGGAGTACCGTGAAAGTCTTTATGTCGACAGATAATGGCGTAGCGCTTCAGGTGAACTGGCCAGCCAGAGTAAGTTTGAAAATGTGACTGTGGCAAAACGGGGAGCAACTGACTGGGGTAACTATGACTCTCTTAAGGTAGCCAAATGCCTCGTCAACAGGCGAAAAAAATGGGCAAACTCGAGACGCTACCGGCAGGAGTACTGTGAAAGTCTATATATTGACAGATAATTGCGTATCGCTTCAGGTGAGCTGCAAGAGGAAGCTTGAAAATGTGACTGTGGTAAAACGGGGAACAAATGACTGGCGTAACTGTGACTCTCTTAAGGTACCCAAATGCCTCGCCAACAGGCGAAACACAGCGGCAAACTCGACAAGCTCCCGGCAGGAGTACCGTGAAAGTCTTTATGTCGACAGATAATGGCGTAACGCTTCAGGTGAACTGGCCAGCCAGAGTAAGTTTGAAAATGTGACTGTGGCAAAACGGGGAGCAACTGACTGGGGTAACTATGACTCTCTTAAGGTAGCCAAATGCCTCGTCAACAGGCGAAATACATCGGCAAACTCGAGAAGCTACCGGCAGGAGTACTGTGAAAGTCTTTATGTCGACAGATAATGGCGTATCGCTTCAGGTGAACTGGCCAGCCACAGTAAGCTTGAAAATGTGACTGTGGCAAAACTTGGAGCAACTGACTGGAGTAACTATGACTCTCTTAAGGTAGCCAAATGCCTCGTCAACAGGCGAAAAAAATGGGCAAACTCGAGACGCTACCGGCAGGAGTACTGTGAAAGTCTATATATTGACAGATAATTGCGTATCGCTTCAGGTGAGCTGCAAGAGGAAGCTTGAAAATGTGACTGTGGTAAAACGGGGAACAAATGACTGGCGTAACTGTGACTCTCTTAAGGTACCCAAATGCCTCGCCAACAGGCGAAACACAGCGGCAAACTCGACAAGCTCCCGGCAGGAGTACCGTGAAAGTCTTTATGTCGACAGATAATGGCGTATCGCTTCAGGTGAACTGTCCAGCCACAGTATGCTTGAAAATGTGACTGTGGCAAAACTTGGAGCAACTGACTGGAGTAACTATGACTCTCTTAGGGTAGCCAAATGCCTCGTCAACAGGCGAAATACATCGGCAAACTCGAGACGCTACCGGCAGGAGTACTGTGAAAGTCTATATATTGACAGATAATTGCGTATCGCTTCAGGTGAGCTGCTAGAGGAAGCTTGAAAATGTGACTGTGGTAAAACGGGGAACAAATGACTGGCGTAACTGTGACTCTCTTAAGGTACCCAAATGCCTCGCCAACAGGCGAAACACAGCGGCAAACTCGACAAGCTCCCGGCAGGAGTACCGTGAAAGTCTTTATGTCGACAGATAATGGCGTAGCGCTTCAGGTGAACTGGCCAGCCAGAGTAAGTTTGAAAATGTGACTGTGGCAAAACGGGGAGCAACTGACTGGGGTAACTATGACTCTCTTAAGGTAGCCAAATGCCTCGTCAACAGGCGAAATACATCGGCAAACTCGAGAAGCTACCGGCAGGAGTACTGTGAAAGTCTTTATGTCGACAGATAATGGCGTATCGCTTCAGGTGAACTGGCCAGCCACAGTAAGCTTGAAAATGTGACTGTGGCAAAACTTGGAGCAACTGACTGGAGTAACTATGACTCTCTTAAGGTAGCCAAATGCCTCGTCAACAGGCGAAAAAAATGGGCAAACTCGAGACGCTACCGGCAGGAGTACTGTGAAAGTCTATATATTGACAGATAATTGCGTATCGCTTCAGGTGAGCTGCAAGAGGAAGCTTGAAAATGTGACTGTGGTAAAACGGGGAACAAATGACTGGCGTAACTGTGACTCTCTTAAGGTACCCAAATGCCTCGCCAACAGGCGAAACACAGCGGCAAACTCGACAAGCTCCCGGCAGGAGTACCGTGAAAGTCTTTATGTCGACAGATAATGGCGTAACGCTTCAGGTGAACTGGCCAGCCAGAGTAAGTTTGAAAATGTGACTGTGGCAAAACGGGGAGCAACTGACTGGGGTAACTATGACTCTCTTAAGGTAGCCAAATGCCTCGTCAACAGGCGAAATACATCGGCAAACTCGAGAAGCTACCGGCAGGAGTACTGTGAAAGTCTTTATGTCGACAGATAATGGCGTATCGCTTCAGGTGAACTGGCCAGCCACAGTAAGCTTGAAAATGTGACTGTGGCAAAACTTGGAGCAACTGACTGGAGTAACTATGACTCTCTTAAGGTAGCCAAATGCCTCGTCAACAGGCGAAAAAAATGGGCAAACTCGAGACGCTACCGGCAGGAGTACTGTGAAAGTCTATATATTGACAGATAATTGCGTATCGCTTCAGGTGAGCTGCAAGAGGAAGCTTGAAAATGTGACTGTGGTAAAACGGGGAACAAATGACTGGCGTAACTGTGACTCTCTTAAGGTACCCAAATGCCTCGCCAACAGGCGAAACACAGCGGCAAACTCGACAAGCTCCCGGCAGGAGTACCGTGAAAGTCTTTATGTCGACAGATAATGGCGTATCGCTTCAGGTGAACTGTCCAGCCACAGTATGCTTGAAAATGTGACTGTGGCAAAACTTGGAGCAACTGACTGGAGTAACTATGACTCTCTTAGGGTAGCCAAATGCCTCGTCAACAGGCGAAATACATCGGCAAACTCGAGACGCTACCGGCAGGAGTACTGTGAAAGTCTATATATTGACAGATAATTGCGTATCGCTTCAGGTGAGCTGCTAGAGGAAGCTTGAAAATGTGACTGTGGTAAAACGGGGAACAAATGACTGGCGTAACTGTGACTCTCTTAAGGTACCCAAATGCCTCGCCAACAGGCGAAACACAGCGGCAAACTCGACAAGCTCCCGGCAGGAGTACCGTGAAAGTCTTTATGTCGACAGATAATGGCGTAGCGCTTCAGGTGAACTGGCCAGCCAGAGTAAGTTTGAAAATGTGACTGTGGCAAAACGGGGAGCAACTGACTGGGGTAACTATGACTCTCTTAAGGTAGCCAAATGCCTCGTCAACAGGCGAAATACATCGGCAAACTCGAGAAGCTACCGGCAGGAGTACTGTGAAAGTCTTTATGTCGACAGATAATGGCGTATCGCTTCAGGTGAACTGGCCAGCCACAGTAAGCTTGAAAATGTGACTGTGGCAAAACTTGGAGCAACTGACTGGAGTAACTATGACTCTCTTAAGGTAGCCAAATGCCTCGTCAACAGGCGAAAAAAATGGGCAAACTCGAGACGCTACCGGCAGGAGTACTGTGAAAGTCTATATATTGACAGATAATTGCGTATCGCTTCAGGTGAGCTGCTAGAGGAAGCTTGAAAATGTGACTGTGGTAAAACGGGGAACAAATGACTGGCGTAACTGTGACTCTCTTAAGGTACCCAAATGCCTCGCCAACAGGCGAAACACAGCGGCAAACTCGACAAGCTCCCGGCAGGAGTACCGTGAAAGTCTTTATGTCGACAGATAATGGCGTATCGCTTCAGGTGAACTGTCCAGCCACAGTATGCTTGAAAATGTGACTGTGGCAAAACTTGGAGCAACTGACTGGAGTAACTATGACTCTCTTAAGGTAGCCAAATGCCTCGTCAACAGGCGAAATACATCGGCAAACTCGAGACGCTACCGGCAGGAGTACTGTGAAAGTCTATATATTGACAGATAATTGCGTATCGCTTCAGGTGAGCTGCTAGAGGAAGCTTGAAAATGTGACTGTGGTAAAACGGGGAACAAATGACTGGCGTAACTGTGACTCTCTTAAGGTACCCAAATGCCTCGCCAACAGGCGAAACACAGCGGCAAACTCGACAAGCTCCCGGCAGGAGTACCGTGAAAGTCTTTATGTCGACAGATAATGGCGTAGCGCTTCAGGTGAACTGGCCAGCCAGAGTAAGTTTGAAAATGTGACTGTGGCAAAACGGGGAGCAACTGACTGGGGTAACTATGACTCTCTTAAGGTAGCCAAATGCCTCGTCAACAGGCGAAATACATCGGCAAACTCGAGAAGCTACCGGCAGGAGTACTGTGAAAGTCTTTATGTCGACAGATAATGGCGTATCGCTTCAGGTGAACTGGCCAGCCACAGTAAGCTTGAAAATGTGACTGTGGCAAAACTTGGAGCAACTGACTGGAGTAACTATGACTCTCTTAAGGTAGCCAAATGCCTCGTCAACAGGCGAAAAAAATGGGCAAACTCGAGACGCTACCGGCAGGAGTACTGTGAAAGTCTATATATTGACAGATAATTGCGTATCGCTTCAGGTGAGCTGCTAGAGGAAGCTTGAAAATGTGACTGTGGTAAAACGGGGAACAAATGACTGGCGTAACTGTGACTCTCTTAAGGTACCCAAATGCCTCGCCAACAGGCGAAACACAGCGGCAAACTCGACAAGCTCCCGGCAGGAGTACCGTGAAAGTCTTTATGTCGACAGATAATGGCGTAGCGCTTCAGGTGAACTGGCCAGCCAGAGTAAGTTTGAAAATGTGACTGTGGCAAAACGGGGAGCAACTGACTGGGGTAACTATGACTCTCTTAAGGTAGCCAAATGCCTCGTCAACAGGCGAAATACATCGGCAAACTCGAGAAGCTACCGGCAGGAGTACTGTGAAAGTCTTTATGTCGACAGATAATGGCGTATCGCTTCAGGTGAACTGGCCAGCCACAGTAAGCTTGAAAATGTGACTGTGGCAAAACTTGGAGCAACTGACTGGAGTAACTATGACTCTCTTAAGGTAGCCAAATGCCTCGTCAACAGGCGAAAAAAATGGGCAAACTCGAGACGCTACCGGCAGGAGTACTGTGAAAGTCTATATATTGACAGATAATTGCGTATCGCTTCAGGTGAGCTGCTAGAGGAAGCTTGAAAATGTGACTGTGGTAAAACGGGGAACAAATGACTGGCGTAACTGTGACTCTCTTAAGGTACCCAAATGCCTCGCCAACAGGCGAAACACAGCGGCAAACTCGACAAGCTCCCGGCAGGAGTACCGTGAAAGTCTTTATGTCGACAGATAATGGCGTATCGCTTCAGGTGAACTGTCCAGCCACAGTATGCTTGAAAATGTGACTGTGGCAAAACTTGGAGCAACTGACTGGAGTAACTATGACTCTCTTAAGGTAGCCAAATGCCTCGTCAACAGGCGAAATACATCGGCAAACTCGAGACGCTACCGGCAGGAGTACTGTGAAAGTCTATATATTGACAGATAATTGCGTATCGCTTCAGGTGAGCTGCTAGAGGAAGCTTGAAAATGTGACTGTGGTAAAACGGGGAACAAATGACTGGCGTAACTGTGACTCTCTTAAGGTACCCAAATGCCTCGCCAACAGGCGAAACACAGCGGCAAACTCGACAAGCTCCCGGCAGGAGTACCGTGAAAGTCTTTATGTCGACAGATAATGGCGTAGCGCTTCAGGTGAACTGGCCAGCCAGAGTAAGTTTGAAAATGTGACTGTGGCAAAACGGGGAGCAACTGACTGGGGTAACTATGACTCTCTTAAGGTAGCCAAATGCCTCGTCAACAGGCGAAATACATCGGCAAACTCGAGAAGCTACCGGCAGGAGTACTGCGAAAGTCTTTATGTCGACAGATAATGGCGTATCGCTTCAGGTGAACTGGCCAGCCACAGTAAGCTTGAAAATGTGACTGTGGCAAAACTTGGAGCAACTGACTGGAGTAACTATGACTCTCTTAAGGTAGCCAAATGCCTCGTCAACAGGCGAAAAAAATGGGCAAACTCGAGACGCTACCGGCAGGAGTACTGTGAAAGTCTATATATTGACAGATAATTGCGTATCGCTTCAGGTGAGCTGCTAGAGGAAGCTTGAAAATGTGACTGTGGTAAAACGGGGAACAAATGACTGGCGTAACTGTGACTCTCTTAAGGTACCCCAAATGCCTCGCCAACAGGCGAAACACAGCGGCAAACTCGACAAGCTCCCGGCAGGAGTACCGTGAAAGTCTTTATGTCGACAGATAATGGCGTATCGCTTCAGGTGAACTGGCCAGCCAGAGTAAGTTTGAAAATGTGACTGTGGTAAAACGGGGAACAAATGACTGGCGTAACTGTGACTCTCTTAAGGTACCCAAATGCCTCGCCAACAGGCGAAACACAGCGGCAAACTCGACAAGCTCCCGGCAGGAGTACCGTGAAAGTCTTTATGTCGACAGATAATGGCGTATCGCTTCAGGTGAACTGGCCAGCCAGAGTAAGTTTGAAAATGTGACTGTGGCAAAACGGGGAGCAACTGACTGGGGTAACTATGACTCTCTTAAGGTAGCCAAATGCCTCGTCAACAGGCGAAATACATCGGCAAACTCGAGAAGCTACCGGCAGGAGTACTGTGAAAGTCTTTATGTCGACAGATAATGGCGTATCGCTTCAGGTGAACTGGCCAGCCACAGTAAGCTTGAAAATGTGACTGTGGCAAAACTTGGAGCAACTGACTGGAGTAACTATGACTCTCTTAAGGTAGCCAAATGCCTCGTCAACAGGCGAAAAAAATGGGCAAACTCGAGACGCTACCGGCAGGAGTACTGTGAAAGTCTATATATTGACAGATAATTGCGTATCGCTTCAGGTGAGCTGCAAGAGGAAGCTTGAAAATGTGACTGTGGTAAAACGGGGAACAAATGACTGGCGTAACTGTGACTCTCTTAAGGTACCCAAATGCCTCGCCAACAGGCGAAACACAGCGGCAAACTCGACAAGCTCCCGGCAGGAGTACCGTGAAAGTCTTTATGTCGACAGATAATGGCGTAACGCTTCAGGTGAACTGGCCAGCCAGAGTAAGTTTGAAAATGTGACTGTGGCCAAAACGGGGAGCAACTGACTGGGGTAACTATGACTCTCTTAAGGTAGCCAAATGCCTCGTCAACAGGCGAAATACATCGGCAAACTCGAGAAGCTACCGGCAGGAGTACTGTGAAAGTCTTTATGTCGACAGATAATGGCGTATCGCTTCAGGTGAACTGGCCAGCCACAGTAAGCTTGAAAATGTGACTGTGGCAAAACTTGGAGCAACTGACTGGAGTAACTATGACTCTCTTAAGGTAGCCAAATGCCTCGTCAACAGGCGAAAAAAATGGGCAAACTCGAGACGCTACCGGCAGGAGTACTGTGAAAGTCTATATATTGACAGATAATTGCGTATCGCTTCAGGTGAGCTGCTAGAGGAAGCTTGAAAATGTGACTGTGGTAAAACGGGGAACAAATGACTGGCGTAACTGTGACTCTCTTAAGGTACCCAAATGCCTCGCCAACAGGCGAAACACAGCGGCAAACTCGACAAGCTCCGGCAGGAGTACCGTGAAAGTCTTTATGTCGACAGATAATGGCGTATCGCTTCAGGTGAACTGGCCAGCCAGAGTAAGTTTGAAAATGTGACTGTGGTAAAACGGGGAACAAATGACTGGCGTAACTGTGACTCTCTTAAGGTACCCAAATGCCTCGCCAACAGGCGAAACACAGCGGCAAACTCGACAAGCTCCCGGCAGGAGTACCGTGAAAGTCTTTATGTCGACAGATAATGGCGTAACGCTTCAGGGTGAACTGGCCAGCCAGAGTAAGTTTGAAAATGTGACTGTGGCAAAACGGGGAGCAACTGACTGGGGTAACTATGACTCTTCTTAAGGTAGCCAAATGCCTCGTCAACAGGCGAAATACATCGGCAAACTCGAGAAGCTACCGGCAGGAGTACTGTGAAAGTCTTTATGTCGACAGATAATGGCGTATCGCTTCAGGTGAACTGGCCAGCCACAGTAAGCTTGAAAATGTGACTGTGGCAAAACTTGGAGCAACTGACTGGAGTAACTATGACTCTCTTAAGGTAGCCAAATGCCTCGTCAACAGGCGAAAGAAATGGGCAAACTCGAGACGCTACCGGCAGGAGTACTGTGAAAGTCTATATATTGACAGATAATTGCGTATCGCTTCAGGTGAGCTGCTAGAGGAAGCTTGAAAATGTGACTGTGGTAAAACGGGGAACAAATGACTGGCGTAACTGTGACTCTCTTAAGGTACCCAAATGCCTCGCCAACAGGCGAAACACAGCGGCAAACTCGACAAGCTCCCGGCAGGAGTACCGTGAAAGTCTTTATGTCGACAGATAATGGCGTAACGCTTCAGGTGAACTGGCCAGCCAGAGTAAGTTTGAAAATGTGACTGTGGCAAAACGGGGAGCAACTGACTGGGGTAACTATGACTCTCTTAAGGTAGCCAAATGCCTCGTCAACAGGCGAAAATACATCGGCAAACTCGAGAAGCTACCGGCAGGAGTACTGTGAAAGTCTTTATGTCGACAGATAATGGCGTATCGCTTCAGGTGAACTGGCCAGCCACAGTAAGCTTGAAAATGTGACTGTGGCAAAACTTGGAGCAACTGACTGGAGTAACTATGACTCTCTTAAGGTAGCCAAATGCCTCGTCAACAGGCGAAAAAAATGGGCAAACTCGAGACGCTACCGGCAGGAGTACTGTGAAAGTCTATATATTGACAGATAATTGCGTATCGCTTCAGGTGAGCTGCTAGAGGAAGCTTGAAAATGTGACTGTGGTAAAACGGGGAACAAATGACTGGCGTAACTGTGACTCTCTTAAGGTACCCAAATGCCTCGCCAACAGGCGAAACACAGCGGCAAACTCGACAAGCTCCCGGCAGGAGTACTGTGAAAGTCTTTATGTCGACAGATAATGGCGTATCGCTTCAGGTGAACTGGCCAGCCAGAGTAAGTTTGAAAATGTGACTGTGGCAAAACGGGGAGCAACTGACTGGGGTAACTATGACTCTCTTAAGGTAGCCAAATGCCTCGTCAACAGGCGAAATACATCGGCAAACTCGAGAAGCTACCGGCAGGAGTACTGTGAAAGTCTTTATGTCGACAGATAATGGCGTATCGCTTCAGGTGAACTGGCCAGCCACAGTAAGCTTGAAAATGTGACTGTGGCAAAACTTGGAGCAACTGACTGGAGTAACTATGACTCTCTTAAGGTAGCCAAATGCCTCGTCAACAGGCGAAAAAAATGGGCAAACTCGAGACGCTACCGGCAGGAGTACTGTGAAAGTCTATATATTGACAGATAATTGCGTATCGCTTCAGGTGAGCTGCTAGAGGAAGCTTGAAAATGTGACTGTGGTAAAACGGGGAACAAATGACTGGCGTAACTGTGACTCTCTTAAGGTACCCAAATGCCTCGCCAACAGGCGAAACACAGCGGCAAACTCGACAAGCTCCCGGCAGGAGTACCGTGAAAGTCTTTATGTCGACAGATAATGGCGTATCGCTTCAGGTGAACTGTCCAGCCACAGTATGCTTGAAAATGTGACTGTGGCAAAACTTGGAGCAACTGACTGGAGTAACTATGACTCTCTTAGGGTAGCCAAATGCCTCGTCAACAGGCGAAATACATCGGCAAACTCGAGACGCTACCGGCAGGAGTACTGTGAAAGTCTATATATTGACAGATAATTGCGTATCGCTTCAGGTGAGCTGCTAGAGGAAGCTTGAAAATGTGACTGTGGTAAAACGGGGAACAAATGACTGGCGTAACTGTGACTCTCTTAAGGTACCCAAATGCCTCGCCAACAGGCGAAACACAGCGGCAAACTCGACAAGCTCCCGGCAGGAGTACCGTGAAAGTCTTTATGTCGACAGATAATGGCGTAGCGCTTCAGGTGAACTGGCCAGCCAGAGTAAGTTTGAAAATGTGACTGTGGCAAAACGGGGAGCAACTGACTGGGGTAACTATGACTCTCTTAAGGTAGCCAAATGCCTCGTCAACAGGGCGAAATACATCGGCAAACTCGAGAAGCTACCGGCAGGAGTACTGCGAAAGTCTTTATGTCGACAGATAATGGCGTATCGCTTCAGGTGAACTGGCCAGCCACAGTAAGCTTGAAAATGTGACTGTGGCAAATACCTTGGAGCAACTGACTGGAGTAACTATGACTCTCTTAAGGTAGCCAAATGCCTCGTCAACAGGCGAAAAAAATGGGCAAACTCGAGACGCTACCGGCAGGAGTACTGTGAAAGTCTATATATTGACAGATAATTGCGTATCGCTTCAGGTGAGCTGCAAGAGGAAGCTTGAAAATGTGACTGTGGTAAAACGGGGAACAAATGACTGGCGTAACTGTGACTCTCTTAAGGTACCCAAATGCCTCGCCAACAGGCGAAACACAGCGGCAAACTCGACAAGCTCCCGGCAGGAGTACCGTGAAAGTCTTTATGTCGACAGATAATGGCGTATCGCTTCAGGTGAACTGTCCAGCCACCAGTATGCTTGAAAATGTGACTGTGGCAAAACTTGGAGCAACTGACTGGAGTAACTATGACTCTCTTAGGGTAGCCAAATGCCTCGTCAACAGGCGAAATACATCGGCAAACTCGAGACGCTACCGGCAGGAGTACTGTGAAAGTCTATATATTGACAGATAATTGCGTATCGCTTCAGGTGAGCTGCTAGAGGAAGCTTGAAAATGTGACTGTGGTAAAACGGGGGAACAAAATGACTGGCGTAACTGTGACTCTCTTAAGGTACCCAAATGCCTCGCCAACAGGCGAAACACAGCGGCAAACTCGACAAGCTCCCGGCAGGAGTACCGTGAAAGTCTTTATGTCGACAGATAATGGCGTAGCGCTTCAGGTGAACTGGCCAGCCAGAGTAAGTTTGAAAATGTGACTGTGGCAAAACGGGGAGCAACTGACTGGGGTAACTATGACTCTCTTAAGGTAGCCAAATGCCTCGTCAACAGGCGAAATACATCGGCAAACTCGAGAAGCTACCGGCAGGAGTACTGTGAAAGTCTTTATGTCGACAGATAATGGCGTATCGCTTCAGGTGAACTGGCCAGCCACAGTAAGCTTGAAAATGTGACTGTGGCAAAACTTGGAGCAACTGACTGGAGTAACTATGACTCTCTTAAGGTAGCCAAATGCCTCGTCAACAGGCGAAAAAAATGGGCAAACTCGAGACGCTACCGGCAGGAGTACTGTGAAAGTCTATATATTGACAGATAATTGCGTATCGCTTCAGGTGAGCTGCTAGAGGAAGCTTGAAAATGTGACTGTGGTAAAACGGGGAACAAATGACTGGCGTAACTGTGACTCTCTTAAGGTACCCAAATGCCTCGCCAACAGGCGAAACACAGCGGCAAACTCGACAAGCTCCCGGCAGGAGTACCGTGAAAGTCCTTTATGTCGACAGATAATGGCGTATCGCTTCAGGTGAACTGTCCAGCCACAGTATGCTTGAAAATGTGACTGTGGCAAAACTTGGAGCAACTGACTGGAGTAACTATGACTCTCTTAAGGTAGCCAAATGCTCGTCAACAGGCGAAATACATCGGCAAACTCGAGACGCTACCGGCAGGAGTACTGTGAAAGTCTATATATTGACAGATAATTGCGTATCGCTTCAGGTGAGCTGCTAGAGGAAGCTTGAAAATGTGACTGTGGTAAAACGGGGAACAAATGACTGGCGTAACTGTGACTCTCTTAAGGTACCCAAATGCCTCGCCAACAGGCGAAACACAGCGGCAAACTCGACAAGCTCCCGGCAGGAGTACCGTGAAAGTCTTTATGTCGACAGATAATGGCGTAGCGCTTCAGGTGAACTGGCCAGCCAGAGTAAGTTTGAAAATGTGACTGTGGCAAAACGGGGAGCAACTGACTGGGGTAACTATGACTCTCTTAAGGTAGCCAAATGCCCTCGTCAACAGGCGAAATACATCGGCAAACTCGAGAAGCTACCGGCAGGAGTACTGCGAAAGTCTTTATGTCGACAGATAATGGCGTATCGCTTCAGGTGAACTGGCCAGCCACAGTAAGCTTGAAAATGTGACTGTGGCAAAACTTGGAGCAACTGACTGGAGTAACTATGACTCTCTTAAGGTAGCCAAATGCCTCGTCAACAGGCGAAAAAAATGGGCAAACTCGAGACGCTACCGGCAGGAGTACTGTGAAAGTCTATATATTGACAGATAATTGCGTATCGCTTCAGGTGAGCTGCTAGAGGAAGCTTGAAAATGTGACTGTGGTAAAACGGGGAACAAATGACTGGCGTAACTGTGACTCTCTTAAGGTACCCAAATGCCTCGCCAACAGGCGAAACACAGCGGCAAACTCGACAAGCTCCCGGCAGGAGTACCGTGAAAGTCTTTATGTCGACAGATAATGGCGTATCGCTTCAGGTGAACTGGCCAGCCAGAGTAAGTTTGAAAATGTGACTGTGGTAAAACGGGGAACAAATGACTGGCGTAACTGTGACTCTCTTAAGGTACCCAAATGCCTCGCCAACAGGCGAAACACAGCGGCAAACTCGACAAGCTCCCGGCAGGAGTACCGTGAAAGTCTTTATGTCGACAGATAATGGCGTATCGCTTCAGGTGAACTGGCCAGCCAGAGTAAGTTTGAAAATGTGACTGTGGCAAAACGGGGAGCAACTGACTGGGGTAACTATGACTCTCTTAAGGTAGCCAAATGCCTCGTCAACAGGCGAAATACATCGGCAAACTCGAGAAGCTACCGGCAGGAGTACTGTGAAAGTCTTTATGTCGACAGATAATGGCGTATCGCTTCAGGTGAACTGGCCAGCCACAGTAAGCTTGAAAATGTGACTGTGGCAAAACTTGGAGCAACTGACTGGAGTAACTATGACTCTCTTAAGGTAGCCAAATGCCTCGTCAACAGGCGAAAAAAATGGGCAAACTCGAGACGCTACCGGCAGGAGTACTGTGAAAGTCTATATATTGACAGATAATTGCGTATCGCTTCAGGTGAGCTGCAAGAGGAAGCTTGAAAATGTGACTGTGGTAAAACGGGGAACAAATGACTGGCGTAACTGTGACTCTCTTAAGGTACCCAAATGCCTCGCCAACAGGCGAAACACAGCGGCAAACTCGACAAGCTCCCGGCAGGAGTACCGTGAAAGTCTTTATGTCGACAGATAATGGCGTAACGCTTCAGGTGAACTGGCCAGCCAGAGTAAGTTTGAAAATGTGACTGTGGCAAAACGGGGAGCAACTGACTGGGGTAACTATGACTCTCTTAAGGTAGCCAAATGCCTCGTCAACAGGCGAAATACATCGGCAAACTCGAGAAGCTACCGGCAGGGAGTACTGTGAAAGTCTTTATGTCGACAGATAATGGCGTATCGCTTCAGGTGAACTGGCCAGCCACAGTAAGCTTGAAAATGTGACTGTGGCAAAACTTGGAGCAACTGACTGGAGTAACTATGACTCTCTTAAGGTAGCCAAATGCCTCGTCAACAGGCGAAAAAAATGGGCAAACTCGAGACGCTACCGGCAGGAGTACTGTGAAAGTCTATATATATTGGACAGATAATTGCGTATCGCTTCAGGTGAGCTGCTAGAGGAAGCTTGAAAATGTGACTGTGGTAAAACGGGGAACAAATGACTGGCGTAACTGTGACTCTCTTAAGGTACCCAAATGCCTCGCCAACAGGCGAAACACAGCGGCAAACTCGACAAGCTCCCGGCAGGAGTACCGTGAAAGTCTTTATGTCGACAGATAATGGCGTATCGCTTCAGGTGAACTGGCCAGCCAGAGTAAGTTTGAAAATGTGACTGTGGTAAAACGGGGAACAAATGACTGGCGTAACTGTGACTCTCTTAAGGTACCCAAATGCCTCGCCAACAGGCGAAACACAGCGGCAAACTCGACAAGCTCCCGGCAGGAGTACCGTGAAAGTCTTTATGTCGACAGATAATGGCGTAACGCTTCAGGTGAACTGGCCAGCCAGAGTAAGTTTGAAAATGTGACTGTGGCAAAACGGGGAGCAACTGACTGGGGTAACTATGACTCTCTTAAGGTAGCCAAATGCCTCGTCAACAGGCGAAATACATCGGCAAACTCGAGAAGCTACCGGCAGGAGTACTGTGAAAGTCTTTATGTCGACAGATAATGGCGTATCGCTTCAGGTGAACTGGCCAGCCACAGTAAGCTTGAAAATGTGACTGTGGCAAAACTTGGAGCAACTGACTGGAGTAACTATGACTCTCTTAAGGTAGCCAAATGCCTCGTCAACAGGCGAAAGAAATGGGCAAACTCGAGACGCTACCGGCAGGAGTACTGTGAAAGTCTATATATTGACAGATAATTGCGTATCGCTTCAGGTGAGCTGCTAGAGGAAGCTTGAAAATGTGACTGTGGGTAAAACGGGGAACAAATGACTGGCGTAACTGTGACTCTCTTAAGGTACCCAAATGCCTCGCCAACAGGCGAAACACAGCGGCAAACTCGACAAGCTCCCGGCAGGAGTACCGTGAAAGTCTTTATGTCGACAGATAATGGCGTAACGCTTCAGGTGAACTGGCCAGCCAGAGTAAGTTTGAAAATGTGACTGTGGCAAAACGGGGAGCAACTGACTGGGGTAACTATGACTCTCTTAAGGTAGCCAAATGCCTCGTCAACAGGCGAAATACATCGGCAAACTCGAGAAGCTACCGGCAGGAGTACTGTGAAAGTCTTTATGTCGACAGATAATGGCGTATCGCTTCAGGTGAACTGGCCAGCCACAGTAAGCTTGAAAATGTGACTGTGGCAAAACTTGGAGCAACTGACTGGAGTAACTATGACTCTCTTAAGGTAGCCAAATGCCTCGTCAACAGGCGAAAAAAATGGGCAAACTCGAGACGCTACCGGCAGGAGTACTGTGAAAGTCTATATATTGACAGATAATTGCGTATCGCTTCAGGTGAGCTGCTAGAGGAAGCTTGAAAATGTGACTGTGGTAAAACGGGGAACAAATGACTGGCGTAACTGTGACTCTCTTAAGGTACCCAAATGCCTCGCCAACAGGCGAAACACAGCGGCAAACTCGACAAGCTCCCGGCAGGAGTACTGTGAAAGTCTTTATGTCGACAGATAATGGCGTATCGCTTCAGGTGAACTGGCCAGCCAGAGTAAGTTTGAAAATGTGACTGTGGCAAAACGGGGAGCAACTGACTGGGGTAACTATGACTCTCTTAAGGTAGCCAAATGCCTCGTCAACAGGCGAAATACATCGGCAAACTCGAGAAGCTACCGGCAGGAGTACTGTGAAAGTCTTTATGTCGACAGATAATGGCGTATCGCTTCAGGTGAACTGGCCAGCCACAGTAAGCTTGAAAATGTGACTGTGGCAAAACTTGGAGCAACTGACTGGAGTAACTATGACTCTCTTAAGGTAGCCAAATGCCTCGTCAACAGGCGAAAAAAATGGGCAAACTCGAGACGCTACCGGCAGGAGTACTGTGAAAGTCTATATATTGACAGATAATTGCGTATCGCTTCAGGTGAGCTGCTAGAGGAAGCTTGAAAATGTGACTGTGGTAAAACGGGGAACAAATGACTGGCGTAACTGTGACTCTCTTAAGGTACCCAAATGCCTCGCCAACAGGCGAAACACAGCGGCAAACTCGACAAGCTCCCGGCAGGAGTACTGTGAAAGTCTTTATGTCGACAGATAATGGCGTATCGCTTCAGGTGAACTGGCCAGCCAGAGTAAGTTTGAAAATGTGACTGTGGCAAAAACGGGGAGCAACTGACTGGGGTAACTATGACTCTCTTAAGGTAGCCAAATGCCTCGTCAACAGGCGAAATACATCGGCAAACTCGAGAAGCTACCGGCAGGAGTACTGTGAAAGTCTTTATGTCGACAGATAATGGCGTATCGCTTCAGGTGAACTGGCCAGCCACAGTAAGCTTGAAAATGTGACTGTGGCAAAACTTGGAGCAACTGACTGGAGTAACTATGACTCTCTTAAGGTAGCCAAATGCCTCGTCAACAGGCGAAAAAAATGGGCAAACTCGAGACGCTACCGGCAGGAGTACTGTGAAAGTCCTATATATTGACAGATAATTGCGTATCGCTTCAGGTGAGCTGCTAGAGGAAGCTTGAAAATGTGACTGTGGTAAAAACGGGGGAACAAATGACTGGCGTAACTGTGACTCTCTTAAGGTACCCAAATGCCTCGCCAACAGGCGAAACACAGCGGCAAACTCGACAAGCTCCCGGCAGGAGTACCGTGAAAGTCTTTATGTCGACAGATAATGGCGTATCGCTTCAGGTGAACTGTCCAGCCACAGTATGCTTGAAAATGTGACTGTGGCAAAACTTGGAGCAACTGACTGGAGTAACTATGACTCTCTTAGGGTAGCCAAATGCCTCGTCAACAGGCGAAATACATCGGCAAACTCGAGACGCTACCGGCAGGAGTACTGTGAAAGTCTATATATTGACAGATAATTGCGTATCGCTTCAGGTGAGCTGCTAGAGGAAGCTTGAAAATGTGACTGTGGTAAAACGGGGAACAAATGACTGGCGTAACTGTGACTCTCTTAAGGTACCCAAATGCCTCGCCAACAGGCGAAACACAGCGGCAAACTCGACAAGCTCCCGGCAGGAGTACCGTGAAAGTCTTTATGTCGACAGATAATGGCGTAGCGCTTCAGGTGAACTGGCCAGCCAGAGTAAGTTTGAAAATGTGACTGTGGCAAAACGGGGAGCAACTGACTGGGGTAACTATGACTCTCTTAAGGTAGCCAAATGCCTCGTCAACAGGCGAAATACATCGGCAAACTCGAGAAGCTACCCGGCAGGAGTACTGCGAAAGTCTTTATGTCGACAGATAATGGCGTATCGCTTCAGGTGAACTGGCCAGCCACAGTAAGCTTGAAAATGTGACTGTGGCAAAACTTGGAGCAACTGACTGGAGTAACTATGACTCTCTTAAGGTAGCCAAATGCCTCGTCAACAGGCGAAAAAAATGGGCAAACTCGAGACGCTACCGGCAGGAGTACTGTGAAAGTCTATATATTGACAGATAATTGCGTATCGCTTCAGGTGAGCTGCTAGAGGAAGCTTGAAAATGTGACTGTGGTAAAACGGGGAACAAATGACTGGCGTAACTGTGACTCTCTTAAGGTACCCAAATGCCTCGCCAACAGGCGAAACACAGCGGCAAACTCGACAAGCTCCCGGCAGGAGTACCGTGAAAGTCTTTATGTCGACAGATAATGGCGTATCGCTTCAGGTGAACTGGCCAGCCAGAGTAAGTTTGAAAATGTGACTGTGGTTAAAACGGGGAACAAATGACTGGCGTAACTGTGACTCTCTTAAGGTACCCAAATGCCTCGCCAACAGGCGAAACACAGCGGCAAACTCGACAAGCTCCCGGCAGGAGTACCGTGAAAGTCTTTATGTCGACAGATAATGGCGTATCGCTTCAGGTGAACTGGCCAGCCAGAGTAAGTTTGAAAATGTGACTGTGGCAAAACGGGGGAGCAACTGACTGGGGTAACTATGACTCTCTTAAGGTAGCCAAATGCCTCGTCAACAGGCGAAATACATCGGCAAACTCGAGAAGCTACCGGCAGGAGTACTGTGAAAGTCTTTATGTCGACAGATAATGGCGTATCGCTTCAGGTGAACTGGCCAGCCACAGTAAGCTTGAAAATGTGACTGTGGCAAAACTTGGAGCAACTGACTGGAGTAACTATGACTCTCTTAAGGTAGCCAAATGCCTCGTCAA